>NC_080672.1:220968248-220998248 GCF_030247195.1 Topomyia yanbarensis | reverse complement strand
ATTTGAATGGAAGCACGCGGAAAAAAAGTTATGCACCATACTTTTTGAGAAAGAGTCCAATAAAATTGACTGCAGAAAAATTCACATTGAATTTACACAGCAATCAAAGAAGATAGAAATATAATGTTGATTAGGGTTCGCAGTACCGACCCTTTTTGGCGAGAACCGGTACTACGGTACTGAAGCCCTCAGTACCGGTAGTACCGGTAAAGTACTGGTACTCGAATATTTTTTTAAAAAATTCGAAAAAAGCTTTAAACTGAAATTTAATGCTCAAACTGATGATCTTATTCTCAGATGATTGATTTTTGCTGATCAAAAAACATGTTTATTGTTTTTAATTGCTTCGGAATGGCAAGACTCATTTCACATAAGATATTTTTCATATAGGGCACCTTCTTTTATTTCGAAATCTAGGCCGCTTTGAAATCAATAACTGCTAAGTGGTGCGACTTTCGTCGACTTGAACAGATGGTAAATGTATGAAACCCTATTAACAACAGTAAATCAAAGCGAGAATTGCAGTAAATCCGAGCAGGTTAATCGCATTTCCTCTCTTGCTTTTCTGAAAATTGGTTTCGAACTTTATGCCGTTTGCCTACTATTCTCTAACGCATACCCGAGCAAATACTCATGGGTTCAAACACCATATAGCACCTTGAAAAGACCTTAAACATGGTCCGTGCCAAAATTCACAACCTTCAAGACACCATAAAATGGTCTCGATAACCCATAAATACACCAACATATGATATTTTATATGGGATCTACCGGACCATGGTGATGGTGTTTTCATGGGTTGAACCCATTTCAAACACCCATGTCAAACCCCATGAGCATGGGTGTATTATGGGCTTTTCGTTTGCTCGGGTATCCAGGCTCTTTGCTCTTTCAGATCACCAATAATTACAAATCGCACCATTTGAAGCAGTTCACCAAGTCTAAAACTGTTAGCTACTAAATCGCTGTTCGTTCTATTATAGATAAAGTTTAAGAGCAAACCAAATACAGACATGACTTAGACCATAGTCTTATTGCGCGTATGTTGATGAACGAATGATAGAATAATCATCCTAATTTGGACCGCTCCTTATTTTGGATACTTTCATACATTTGTATCCTTTACAGCCAATTACTCCAAATTCGTTTGGTTTGATGGAGATAATTATATTCTTTGGGTTGTGTTTAAGTCGCAGCATAATTAGTTCATCTCTAATTCCTTTAAATTAGTCAAGATTCGCAGTTGAAAAATTAATATCGAAAACGATTCATAATTCCACGATTTCCAACAGAAATTGGGAGAAGTGAAGCACTTTTAAATTGGATTTAAGAGTACAAATTTATTGTTTTTAAATGATCTAATAATTTTGTCTCTATTTGGATCTTGCATTTTATGTATTTGAAATGGTTAGTTTGTTAAGTTTTACCTAGAAGTTTAAACTAACTAGTCCAAAATATGTCGTAAAAATAATAGCGTCAAAATATTTCGGACACAGCTAGATTTTCTTTCGTAATATCAGTCTGTTTATCAAGTTAGAATAATCAAAATTATCCCTTTATCAATTTCTTTTGCGATGCGGTTGCGGTAAATCCGCGCGGTAAAAGCTATTTCCCGCACCGCATCTGCGGGAAAAAGTTTCTCACCGCACCGCAGATTTTACGGTGCGGGTGCGGTAAATACCACGCGGTCGCGGTAATTACCGCAACCGCGACGAACCCTACCAAACATACCCATATTGAAAACTTCCTGATGATAAATCATTATAAAAATGTCGCAATATTGAGTTAAGAAACGCCATTTATGACAACGAACATAATTTGTTTGAACAGAAAGATGTCTGAAGACATTTTTTCAATTACCGAAAAGATACCTTATATTATACCCAAAAGAAATTTGTTTAGAATTCGTAATAAAAATACTAGCAGCACTAGCATAGCCGATAAACATCAACCCGAATATACAACCGTAACACAACCGAAGTTTGGCTTCGCTATTCTCGTGTTTCCTTCCCATACTCGTGCAAAGCGCGGTGCTGTGGAAAAGAAGCTCGGTTTGGTTTTCGTGTCTCGTTGAAACACAACCAGCGGTAAGGCCGCACACAATGTAAAGGAAACACAAACACGTGTGGAGATTTGGTTTACCGTACCGGTACTCAACTGGTATTTTCCCACCTCTGACCATTAGAGCAAAGTATTGAAACTGTACTATTCATTTATGATGTATTGAACATTTATTTATCAATAGAACTTCAGTTAGAATTGTAATACAATCTAAAAACATCTCGACCAATAACATTATGATTCAGCACATACAGACGAAAACTAAAAAACGCAACAAAACTTCAGCATAAACTGTTAAATGTATAAAGTGCTTGATCTTAAATTATTTCATAAAAAATCTACCGTAGTCTCTCGCCAACCTTTTGCCTGATGTTAGAGAATATCTGTTTCATATACTTTATTGGTTGTTTTTGTAAGGTTACTTCCGGCACCGATTCCAGCTGTAAATTCTCCGCTCTTATCTTTCCGCATACTACCATTACCAGCTAATGTACCAGTCATAGCTACAGAGCATTTCTCGTCCCCGAGATTATTCATTGAGCCACTGAATCGTGATTTTATTTTTGGTAGGAAGTTGGAATCTCGGCCATTTTTCTTTTCTTCATTTCCACCAGGTGTGACAAGGGGAACATTGTTTTTACTCATTTGTTGTAAACGTTGGTACTGTTCCTGCAACTGCTTTTGTTTCTTTAGTAATTCTTGGTGGCGCATTTCAAGAGCTTGTTGACGTTGAGAATTGTCAGAATTTACAGACTCGCTACTTGAATCCATCCCGGAGTCCTTTGTCAAACTTTCAGAATTAATCACACTCTGCTGTTCAACCTCCGACAATTGTTGGATCTGATGAGGCATATTTGGACTGGTAGGACTGGCAAGCGGACTGCGAGAGCTTGTTCGAGGAGGCGGAGGAGGAGGAACCCTTTTGCAATTCACTTTGGACAAAAGGTCAGCATTTCGCTCGGGAACTGGAGGTTTTCCTATTGGGCGAACTGGCTGTGGTGGACTAGTGTCAGTATCTGACCCGCTTGGATATGAGTGTAGACGACGCAATCCTATATTGGTAGCGATAGCGTCAGGATAAATCTGGGCCTGGGAGATTTTTGTAGTAACGGTACTCTGCACGGCCTGAGAGCTGTCATCCGAGGTGGAGTCATCTGGTCGAACCTACGATGATATAAATATAAAGAATGTTAGTTATATTAGTACTGGAATTGCTGAAATGAGCAATCAATTTGAGAAAAAAATCTTCCATGGTGCTCTAGGTAGCATACTTAAAATTGATTTTAACATTACTCTTATAATATTAAAAAACAATAATATTCTGAATGAAACCGATAAGAGTTCGTGAACTTGACAATCTGACATATAGGTTCAGATGGCTTGCCACAAAAATGCTGTGATTAGACGTTACAATTAAGGCGAGATTGCCCCGGATTTAGTCGACTTGTCCCACATTCAAATACGGAACACTTTTAGGGACGTCAGACGTCCCTAAAAATGTTCTGTATTTCAACATTGAAAATGATTTACTCGATTATAAGCGGCTGGGACTAGGTGTGAGTCTAAAATTCAAAAATTGACCCACTTCACGAAATTATGAAAATTAAAGGGAGAGTCGAATATTATAGCGATACTTTCAAACTTGCCCAACTTTTTTCATACTTGACCGAAATTAACTAAATTTCGTCAGTTTATTTTTAGAGTGTATTGTTAAGATACACCAAAGATGATAAAGTACAAGATATCCCACTGTCAAATTACACGAACAAACTTTCGTCAACATCATTTTAGTGATTCCAACACCATCTTTCGAGTTCTCATTGGAACAGCAGAAAGCACTTGTACAAATTTCTTTCAGCGTGCAATTGCGCGAGCATGTCAGATGCTTTCGAAAATGTGGTTCTTTTCGCACCAGAATGAGAGTGAGCAGAATGGCAAATGGAATGAAATGATCAATAGGAAAACCAATGAAATCCTTCGTACTTTTCGTTTGGAGAACTGTTTGTATCGTTCATGAAATATGCGAGCATATCAATTGTAGTGAACATTTACAAAGGAAATTAAATCCAAAAAGGCTAACCAGTTACTTCTTACTGTAATATTTATTAACCCTTAAATGCGCAATGTTGTTTTAAAACAACATCGCGAAAACCATCTCAAAATTATCATAGTAACGTATTAAAGCAGTGAGACAATTTTCAGAAAATTTGAAAAAATTGGTTTGCGCCTTTAAGGGTTAAAGGACTATAGATTTTCAAACAGACTCTTTCAGTATAATTTTTCCAGTTGCTACCCGTCATGCTTTACCGCTTAGCTAATGCGTTTCAGAAGGATGTGCTCCTTTCTCTTTGATGGTGTAGTTTTATCTACCATTCTCTTCGCTCTCATGTCGGTGCGAACAGAACAATATTCACAAACGCGCCGTGTGCATTGGAGCGACGAAAAGAAAAAAAAATACAGCTCTCACATTTGCGCGCGCTTTGCGATACTCTTTAGTAGTATAAGTGTGTAAAATGGGTAGATGATTAGTTCTATGAGAACACGTTCGATGGCGTTACTGAGCTGAAGAGTGAATTTTGTCAAAGTGAACACGAACTGGTTAGGTTCAGGTCGATAAGTGGCCACCGTTTCAAGGGCACCTGATCCGGAACATGGCCAGGTGTTTCCAAACAAAGAAGAGAGTATTGACATTATCACAAATGAACCCGTGCTAAAAAATAATGAAGTTTGATACGTCGCAAGGTAGGGTTTGGTTCAGGTTGTTAAGTGGCCACCTTTTCCGGGGCACCTGGTTCGGAATATAACCAAATGGTTCCAAACTTAGAAGATAGTATTGACATGGCCACCAATGAACCCGTGCTGAAAAATCATGAAGTTTGATATGTCGTAAGGTTGGATTTGGTTCAGGTCGATAAGTGGCCACCTTTTCCAGTTCACCTGATCCGGAACATGGCCAGGTGTTTCCAAACAAAGAAGATAATTTTGATTTAGTGTTCGATTTCAAGTTACTCTCTATCTGCTTATCGCGCGCGTGGCTCAGACTTCTGTAGACATCTCATTATTTTTAAAAACTATAATAAACAATTAACAAAAATCCATCATCATCATAGCAAATATAATAACTTAGTGTGACTAAATGCAAATAATAGAAGAGAAAAAAAATACAATCTTCGTAGTATTACATAGTTATTCAAATAACTCCAAAATATAAAAATTCAAAAAATCTGTCTACAAAGCAGATTTTACGTGTGAAATACATAGTGTTTTGAACTCCGCTAATGTTGCTGCACGTTTAATATGTCTAGGCATCGAATTGAAAAAACTTATTCCTTTGTACAACAAGGAGTTCTGTGATCTGCTAAATAAAAAGTTAGTTGTTCTTGCATCAGACGCGTTTCTAGTGTCGTACCTATGCACATCACTTCTTCTTTCAATTCGATCACACAAATATCGAGGCAGCATTCCATTAATAATTTTAAAAATGAACACCATTGTTAAGTAATAAATTCTTTGCTTCACAGAGAGCCATTGTAATGCGCTTAGCATGAAACTAGAGGAAGTGTATCTGTTACATTTTAAAATTAATCGCATGATTCTATTTTGCAATCGCTGTAACCTCAATATTTGTGTTTGATTGGCAAGAAACAAAATGGACGGGCAGAAGTCAATATGTGGTGAAACAATAGATTTATATAATAAAATTTTACTACTAATTGTTAAATCATTTTTCAGACGACACAATATACCATAAATTTTAGCAATCTTTTTGATGACATTGTCGATGTGAGACTTAAAGGTTAACTTATCATCAATGACATTTTAATTCACTAACGCGATCAATAGTCTCACCATTTATTTCAACGTTAACGTCAGGCCTAGTATTAGCCGAAGAGATAATCATATATTTAGTTTTAGCAACATTTTACTTTAATTGTTTAAATTTAAACCAACGAGCAAGGGAATGCAAATCTTCGTTCAAATGCGCCACGGCTTCATCTATATCCTTAGCTGCAATGAACAGAACAGTGTCGTCAGCAAACAAATTTAAGTCACAAGATCGTAAAATTCGCCTAATGTCATTTATATACATAATAAATAAAATAGGACCTAAGACACTACCTTGCGGCACTCCAAGAGGATTGTCGAGAGCACTAGATACAAAATCGTTAAAACTAGTGTATGCTGATTAATAAATAGCTTGAATAAAATATGTTTCAGCTTACACAATTATTTATTAAGTTATGTCACATCGATCCCTCTTTACAAGTGTAGCTCGAGAGACTTTGAAAGTCTCTAATAGTCCCAACTATCTCATATAGAAAAAAGAAACTCTCTAAGGGTGAGAGAAAATACCATGTCCGCTCTCTGTGTTACGGGCGAATCAGCGCCCGTACGCTCGTTAAATGTGTTTATCGCGTACCTATAAAAGGAGCGAATCACAGAAGAATAGCCCATTCTATTGACGACTTTTGCAACCAGCGCATCGGAAGGAAACAGCAGCAGCAGCAAAGCGACCAACAGCGGACTGGAACCAGCGAGCCGAGCGATTGGACTCGGAGCCCTTGGCGGTAAATAGAAACGAGCGGACTGTCGGCGAGTGGTAGCCATCGAACCGGGCGAAAGGTCTCGGAGCACACGAGTGTTCTTTGTGGTTGTGCAACGGCCCAGCGATTAGTCTCGTCTGTGTCCGGGGCTCGCAAAAATTCGGCGAGAATGCAGAGTTACGACAATGGCGCAGTGGAGGATAGCAGCGCTCGGCGAAGGTATGCTATTTTTTTTTTCTTTTAATCGTGCTCCGAGTCAAACGATAGGTTTTGGCAAGAGAATTAAAGAAATTGAAACCGATATTTCTCATCGAAGGGAGCGAAAGGCCTCCCCCAGCAATTAATATTTTCGAGTGCAAGAGCTGTAGTGAAATGGGTTGACAATGCCGAAAAATATTAGTTACTTGTTTCCGATCAAGCGATAGGTCTTGACCAGAGATGATAGTTTTTGAAGAAGTATTAAGGGCTAAATTCGTGCTCCGAGTCAAACGATAGGTTTTGGCAAGGGAATTAAAGAAATTGAAACCGATATTTCTCATCGAAAGGAGCGAAAGGCCTCCCCAGCAAGTAATATTTTCAAGTGCAAGAGCTGTATATGAAAATGAAGTGAAATGGGTTGACAATGCCGAAAAAAATAATAGTTACTTGTTTCCGATCAAGCGATAGGTCTTGACAAGAGAATGCTATATAAATTTGATGATTTTTCGGAAGGAGTGGTAGGACTCCTCAGGAAATTTTAAAGGTGTAGTCAATGAGTATTCTACTGTTATTCGAGAGACAATGCAATTAGGTAACAAAAGTATACTCGCTTGTTGCTTTAAAATTAGTGAAATTGAAATACGTCAGAGAGATAGACAGAGTTGGCTCTTAAATGAGAAGCAAAAAGTATGCTGACTTTGAATTTTTGTTTCGTTCTTTCCTTGCAGTGTGTCGCCGGATGTTATTTATATATCTCGGCCAAAAGTAACCAAACGTGAGCTTAACAATAAATTGAAAGTTGAAAAAGCTCGTATAACTACGTTGCTTGATGAGATCAAGCAGCTCCGGGAGGAAAATGAAAAGTTACGTAATTCGAATGCAGAGATCGTTTCGATTACGACAAATGAATGCTTTGAAAATGATGTGGGTAGAGGAACTCGATCAAGTGATAATCAGGAAATCGGACCTAACCCAACCAAAGAGGAATCTAAACTATTATCGAGTGTAAATCAACTTTCAATTTCATCATTGAATATACCGGAATGTAAATCGGCAACAGAAGGTGAAGGTATTGAGCGTCATTCTTTTGAAATGTGGCGAGATCTTCTGGTCGATTCGATGAAATTGCTTGGGATCCAAAACGAACCGACTATGTTTACCATTTTTAAAGTAAAAGCTGGTCAACAGCTCCTCGAAATTTTTAAGATCACTAAGTCCGATGAACATGCGCCAGATGCGAAAGAGTTTCCCTTTTCAAACGCTTTACATCGGCTAAAATCTTACTTCGGGTCCGGTTCTGATATCCTATTGCAAAGGCGAAAACTTGCCGTAATGGACCAAAAAGTGAATGAGTCAGATCTTTCTTACATCACCCGAGTGGGAGCGACCGCTAGACTATGCGACTTTCAAGAAGGGAAGGAACTTGAACAGATAGTAAGCACCATCGCTGAACATGCTTTGAGCAAGGATGTTCGTGCATTAGCTCTCAAGATGCTTAGCCGAAATGCCTCGTTCACGGACTTGGTGGATAAAATTCGTGAGCTGGAAGCAATTCGCTTGAATGAGAATTCTTTATGAAGAAACGGATGAATTCGGAATCCAGCGCAACGCTTGCACCAGTACGAGCCGATTTTCCTCGCAGCTCCGGATTTCAGCGCGGTTTCCCTGTAGGGAACAGCAATCAATCTACTGTTGGTTCGGGACGGTCATCGAGAATTCCGTGGAGCCAAAACAGTAGTCGTCGTGAATTTGGCAGAAACTTCGCTTCATCTCGCGGCAAGAATTTCGCTTCATCCCGTGATAGGAACTTCGCTGCATCTCGTGAGGATAGGTGCTGGAGATGCAATAGTGTATACCACTTACCAGTGGATTGTGAAGCAGCCAATAAAATTTGCCGAAATTGTGGTCAGTTGGGGCACATTGCTAGAGCATGTTCTCGGCGGTTCCCAACATCGTCATCTTCACGTAAAAGATTTTCCGATACAGATATCAAAGAAGCAGAGCAACAACCAAAGAGAATGGCTGCAATCGAGGCACCAACACTGGAGAAAGCTGATAAAGAAGAAGTAAGTGACTAAGTTGATAAGGAAGATATAAGCTTATACCATGTAGTGAAATTTAAACAACAACGTGAATTTTGTTATTTGAGAAATGCCAAATGTTTTAGTTTTGCGTCAAATATAAGTGAATTGAAGCAATATTTCCTTATTTTACTTTGCACAGGTTATTTTATCCGACATCTTTGAATTGGCCGCCGTATTATCCGTTGGAGACGAGGGTATGATTTCAGCAACAGTTGCTGGCATGCCTTGCGAATTCCTTATCGACTCGGGGGCCCAAGTTAATACATTCTCTGAGCAATATTTTATGAAGTTGAAAGCGATCGGAAAATACCGTATGGAAATTCACAATTTCCATGAGCAATCTGATCGCTCACTAAAGCCATATGCTTCCTCTGATGAAATCAAAGTACTAGGCAGATTTGAAGCTCCTCTTTATATATCGGATGACAGACCAGTACTCCTAGAAAAGTTTTACATAGTAAACGAGCGTTACTCCTAGCTTGGAAGGTCGACAGCCACCCGGTATTGTGTGCTTTTATTGGGCTTCAAAGTTCCTGCGTGTATTTTATCTACCGATACCGAATACAACAAACAAGTAGTTGGAATCAGTGCAATAAGCACGGGTGAAGCATTCCCCAAATTTAATATTCCTCCCGTTACTATTCACTACAACAAGTCTGCGCCTCCTTGTAGGAATATTTTCACAAATGTACCGATAGCTCTGAAAACTAAGGTACATCAAAGGCTGTTGGAATTAGTCCGAGCTGATATAATAGAGCCCGTAAATGAAAATATGGATACATCATTCTGTTCCTCGATGCTAGTAGTTCCGAAAGGCAAAGATAATATACGATTAGTAATCGATTTACGAGGACCTAATCGTTATATATTCAGAACACCGTTTGTTATGCCAACTCTAGAAAGTATCGTTGCAGAACTTAACGAAGCCCGGTGGTTTTCGACTATAGACCTTTCTAACGCTTTTTTTCATATTGAGCTCGCGGAAGAATCACGACACCTTACAAACTTTTTCACCGAATTCGGGACCTTTAGATGTGTGAGATTGCCATTTGGCTTATGCAATGCGCCGGATTTATTCCAAGAGGCTCTCGAACAAAAAGTTTTGGAAGGATGCCATGGTGTTGTAAACTACCTCGACGATGTTTTAGTATTTGGTAGTACAGAGGAGGAACATGACGAGAATTTGAGACAAGTTTTGGCTCGTTTGAAAAACCACAATGTAAAATTGAATGACGCTAAATGTCACTACAAAAAACAATCAGTCACCTTCGTTGGCTTTAAGCTAACGGCAAATGGATGGGAAGTGGAAGACGAAAAGATAAACGCAATACGAAACTTTAGAAAGCCAACATCATGCCAGGAAGTTAAAAGTTTTTTAGGATTAGTAACATTCATCAACCGGTTCTTGATCAATCGAGCCGATAAAACAGAATATTTACGCCGTTTGGCTAATAGTGATGGTTTTTACTGGACTACCAACGAGGACAACGAATTCGAAGCACTCCGCAACACATCTACATATACAATCCAGAGATTGGGTTACTACAGCGCGCGAGATAGAACAGAAGTCTTCGTGGATGCTTCACCAATAGGACTAGGGGCTATCCTAGTACAATTTAACAGCCAGTCTGTACCGAGGGTAATTACGTGCGCGTCCAAATCACTAACATCTACAGAGCAGCGATATCCTCAAACACATAGGGAGGCATTAGGCGTAGTATGGGGAGTTGAGCGATTCGCTACCTACCTTTTAAGTAAATCTTTTATCGTACGCACTGATTCAGAAGCTAAAGAGTTCATCTTCAATGGAAAGTACAGACTGGGAAGACGCGCAGTTTCCAGAGCAGAGTCGTGGGCTTTGCGCTTACAGCAATTTGATTTTCGCATCGAAAGAATACCAGGTAATCTCAATGTAGCAGACGCTCTATCCAGATTAGTACACGATTCACAGGAAGCAGTCCCATTTGAAAGTGACAATGAAAACCATTTCTTGTATTCACTGGACGCCGGAGGCATGCAGCTTACATGGCACCATATTGAATCTTGTTCCGAAAACGACGATGAGCTGCAATCAGTCAAAAGTGCTATCGAGAGCGATTATTGGGGCAGAAGTCTGGTTAAATTCGAACCTCATAGAAAGGAGTTACGGTTTCTGGGTAACCTTTTATTTAAAGATAACAAAGTGCTACTTCCACAATCTCTACGAGCACCGGCGATGCAATCAGCTCACGAAGGCCATGTGGGGGAAATGGCGATGAAGAGAATAATGCGGGAATTCTTCTGGTGGCCCGGTATGTCGAGTGCTGTTGAGAATTATGTCAAGAATTGCGAAACCTGCATTAGATTATCAAAGAAAAATCCACCAGTACCATTATCATCTCGTGAGCTGCCAGAGGCACCGTGGGAGATAATTCAAATTGATTTCTTATCTCTACCCGGTTGCGGATCTGGGGAATTCCTGGTCGTTGTAGACACATGTTCGCGTTACCTATCAGTCGTCGAGATGCGTTCTATGGATGCTGAAAGTACGAACGCAGCTTTGTGCAGTATCTTCCAGCTCTGGGGGCTTCCAAGGATAATGCAAAGCGACAACGGCCCTCCGTTCCAGGGATCTCGCTTCATCATGTCATGGGAAGAAAGAGGTGTACGCATTCGGAAGTCAATTCCGCTTAGCCCTCAGTCTAACGGTTCAGTAGAACGCCAGAACCAAGGCATTATAAAAGCGGTTGCAGCTTCCAAGATCGACAAAACCAGTTGGAGGAATCCAAAAATATGTGCATCACCATAACACATTAGTACCACATTCTCGATTAAATGCCACCCCTTTCGAATTATTGGTCGGGTGGAAATACCGTGGAACCTTCCCATCTTTATGGTCTTGCAAACAATTGGATCGGACCGATGTGCGTGAGAAAGACGCTGAGACAAAGTTAAAAAGTAAACAATATGCTGACAAAACCCGACACGCAAGAGACACAGATATTGCAATGGGAGACTGGGTTCTGTTGGCACAGCAGAAAACAAATAAAACAGATCCTACGTTCCCGGCAGAGAGATTCCGTGTCATTGCAATTGACGGACCGAAGATAACAGTGATGACCAAAAATGGGATCCAGTATTTTAGGAATGTTCAAGAGGTAAAACGAGTGCCTTTCTTCGATAAGTTAACCATACAGCAACAGCCATCACCCGCATCACCGGAAAATTCAGATGACGCAGAGGAAGATTGTCATGAAGGATTTTCACTATTGCCATCTCCAGCGCAGGGAAGCGGACAGTCGGACGTGTCCGGAAAATCCACGGTAGCAGACGAGCCAACTACGAGGAAGAACTTACGTCCTAGAAATATTTTGCAAAAACCATCTAGATTCAATGACAAATTTGTTTATAACGTTATACATTAGAGTAGACGCAGTAAGAAATGTAGGGAATAATGCTGATTAATAAATAGCTTGAATAAAATATGTTTCAGCTTACACAATTATTTATTAAGTTGTCACATCGATCCCTCTTTACAAGTGTAGCTCGAGAGACTTTGAAAGTCTCTAATAGTCCCAACTATCTCATATAGGAAAAAGAAACTCTCTAAGGGTGAGAGAAAATACCATGTCCGCTCTCTGTGTTACGGGCGAATCAGCGCCCGTACGCTCGTTAAATGTGTTTATCGCGTACCTATAAAAGGAGCGAATCACAGAAGAATAGCCCATTCTATTGACGACTTTTGCAACCAGCGCATCGGAAGGAAACAGCAGCAGCAGCAAAGCGACCAACAGCGGACTGGAACCAGCGAGCCGAGCGATTGGACTCGGAGCCCTTGGCGGTAAATAGAAACGAGCGGACTGTCGGCGAGTGGTAGCCATCGAACCGGGCAAAAGGTCTCGGAGCACACGAGTGTTCTTTGTGGTTGTGCAACGGCCCAGCGATTAGTCTCGTCTGTGTCCGGGGCTCGCAAAAATTCGGCGAGAATGCAGAGTTACGACAACTAGTTTTCTGAGTTCTATCACATAAATAGTAAATAGTATGTGCTATCTCTCCGATACCAAATCGCTCTAAAGTTTTCAAAAGTAAAGGTCTCGAAATTGTCTCAAAAGCGCGTTTCAGATCCAAAAATACAGCACAAATAGTCTCTTTAACCTCGATTTTCTCTTTCCATTTTGCTAACACTAGATTCAAAGCAGTTTCGCAAGAGTGTCCCTCTCGGTATCCCGATTGCTCCGGAATTAGCAAATTAATATTATTCAAATAACTCATCAGTTGGCCCTTAACAACAAGTTCTAAAATTTTCTCTAATGTGTGCAACATGTTAATGGGGTGGTACTCTTCGGCTTTATCCGTCCCAGTAACTTTGGGAATAGGAATCACAAGTGATTCCTTCCAAACTGTCGGCACGTGCCCAGTTTGTAGCGATTTATTTACAAGGTCCAGCAGATCGTGTCCAATGACATGAAAGCAATCCTGTATCACTTTTGCATTGACATTATCGATACCAGCCGATATTCCCAAAGAAAAACGAATATCTTTCAATTGTTCAAAAGTGATTGGGTGAAATCCATCAAATCTACAGTTAATATTAATCGTCTGTGTTATTTCCACAGGTTCACTGACCAGCTTCATACTTTGATTGATCAGTTGGACACTGTTAACGAAATAACTGTTCAATTTTTCAGCTATTATTTGTTCAGATTGTTCTTCTATCCCGTTAAAAGTTATGGACTGTGAGGAACTACGTTTAGGTTTAATTAAATTTTTTAGAATTTTCCATAACTCTTTGCTGTTGTTTTGATGTTGATCGATCTTCCTTTGAATATATTCACATTTGGTCTTCTTCAAGGCCCGTGAATAAATATTTCGCGTGTGTGTACCCATTCCAAAGACGTTCACTATTAGTTCTACGAAATTTCTTGTACTTTTAATCCCTTTTACGTTTAAGGCGCAAAATATCTAAAAAGTACCAGTTACCAGTTCGAGTTATTTGAATTAACAAACTTTTGAGAAACTAAACTATTTGTACACTCTTTTAACACGTTAGTTAGAACAGCTGCCTTGTTATCCAAATTTCCATTCAATTCCGTAAAATCCATGCTTCTCGAAACCAGTTGAGACATAGCTTGTTTCGAATATCTTTTCCAGCACTTGATTTTAACTTTATCCTCTTCACCGTTAGGTTCATTCTCCAGTAAAATTGAAATTGTCTCATGGTCTGAAATTTTACAATCGGCCTCGACATACGAATGAACCCCATCAAAATTGGAATACACGTGATCTATCAATGTCCTACTGTGTCTGGAAATTCTTGTAAACTCACTAACCGTTTGCTTGAAATTGAAAAACTCTGCCAACTGCCTTCAACTGATTCGAATTTTGATCATTGAGCCAATCAATATTGAAATCGCCCGAAATTACATTAAGTTTACTTAAGTCAACGAAATTCTCCCACCAGTTTTCTAAAATTTCTAAAAACCGTCGATCGCTTGAACTAGAAGAATGGTATACTACTGCAAAATTTGTAACGTATTTTAGAATTTTAGGTAATCTGTCATCAAAACCTAGTTAGTTTCATTTTAACGTGTGCTGAAATAATTCCAGCATGAAACATTTCGAAAAGCCGCCACACAACTTGAGCTTTATATAATTGTTTAGGTGTGGTATGAACATTAAGTTTAGCCAGTCACCGCATGGTGGCGGGTGAACATACACAAAAGGTATCGAAGTATATAGCCGCCATACCAAAGAACTTTACCGCCTTCGCATGGGCGCGGACATGTTCCGAATTAAACCGCCAAATCGGTACAATAGACCGAGGTTTCGTGGTTTGAAACCATTTCACACTCGTCCACTTCGCAAAAGAATCGGCTGGAGAATAGAAGTTCGCTAAAAGTTTCCTCAAGTGATTTCAAGTGATGGTGTTTGAATTAAAATAAGTTCAAGGTAATTTTTGAATTTTAAGTTAAAGGAGAGTGAGTTGTAACAAAGTAATTTTAATTTGTCCATATAGATTTAAATTTTCGGTGTTACTAAAACACTTCTAAAGTGAATTCTGTTCTGGTGTTTCGGAAAGATTTGAGTACAAAGGTAATTTTTGGATATTTTAGTTTTTGAACATTTAATTAATTTGCGTTCGCGTTGGACAGCAGCGCTCGTCCAACGAGCGTTTTGTACGGGCTGGATTTTGCTGGTGTTTTGTCCTCGTGTGCCGCGCTAAGGCCCGCCGTCCCGGTAGTCAAACGGAGTTGGTGGTTTCCGTTATCACGTTTGCGAAGTTGTCCGAGAGCCAGCAATCCGAAGTAGCAGTTCATTCCATCGTGGGGGATCGGTACGGAATCTTAGTACGTGAGGTCCTTCCAGGGTACGTTGTCTGTTGCGGAGGGTTCTACTCTCGTCGACCAAATCGGAAGTCTTCCGTCCAGCCGGACCACACTCCGCACCTTTAATTCGGCCATACGCACACGAGCCGCCGTAGTCGACCACGTTTCGTCGACTTTGAGTCAGTGCAGTGGATCCACATCCGTGCGGGGGCGACCATCGCTAATTCGTCGTCATCGTTCCCGCCACAAAAAACCTGCGCAGGTATGTTCGTTAAGTTTTCATGGCCATGTTGACATTTTGCCCGCCCTCGTATAAACTATTGTCCGATCCGAACGTTTTGAATTAGCTAAAGTGGTATGAAAATACAAGTTTAAATTTACGTTTTTTGAGTTTCCGTTACGTTATGAACAGAATCCTTTAAGGAACTCACTCTTATTTCCGTTTCGTTTTCTCCACTTTGGTTTTCCGAAATTTTGTTCTCGATTCGACGGTTTTCAGGTTGTGGAAGAGTGTGAAATTTAAATTGCGAATTTAGTCGATGGCGAAGGTAACACGGTGAACATAAGATAGTTGGTTCTGATATTTTGGTGTAGCTAAAGTGGACCGTTCGAGCGAATACCCTGAGGAACGATTTCATGCTTTAGTAGCATAGTCGGGCAAGCTAACACGACTGGTGGTCTCTCGTTAACTGCGAGAGTGGCGCATAAACCACCGAGTTTGAGATTCCTCTAATCTCTCGTACGCAAACGGTTACATTGGCGCCCAACGCAAAAAGTTTTTAGATTTTGCTGTTTGGAAATTTTTAGCGCAAATTTTGGTTGATAGGAAACCAAAATTAGTGTGAATTATCTTTCTTACTGCGGTTGGAGATTTGTTTCACAATCAAATTTTTTTTTCGCTTATATTTTCTTTCTTTGTATATAGACTTATTTGAACTGAATTTGCTTAAGTTGAAATTATCCAACATTGAATTTGTATATATTTTTTACTTTTCTTAGATATATAGTTTAGCTGTAAAGTTTTTTTTTGGTTTTGGGTTTGATATTTTGGGTTGGGTTTTGAATTTTTAATCGGCAAAATGGTTAGGTGGTACATTTTACCAAATCCAGATCATTTGGAAGATGATGAATTAGATTTCGAAATCGCTTTGCGTCAGTTATCGGTTGATGAAAAGGCAAAAGCAGATGATAAGAAAAGAGAGTTGCGAAGAGTTTATAAAGAGGAGAGAAAGGAGCCAAGAAGGTACAATTCGAGTATAACGATTGAGGAAGAGATTACTGAAGTTGAAGAGAAAGTTGTACTGGTTAAAAGAAGATTAAGAAAACAATTTGATCAAGCGGATATTTCGCGACTTCGGCACTATCTCATACGAGTAGCGTCAGCTGAAGCAACAAATGAAGAGCAGATTAGGTTGAAAGAAGACTATTGCAAGAATGTGGAAGGGATTATACGCGCGTGTGACCAGATGGTAACATACGATTCAGAGTATTCAGTAGAAGAAACAGATCAGGAGCAGCGCGGTGCAAAATCGTTGAATTGGCGTGAAATCGGTACTGATACGGAGCGAAAAAGTGACCAATCGACAAAGAAAGTCGTTGATAGGAAAGGAGCGATTCCAAAACGAAATTCAGGGGAACAATCGGAAACATCCGATATGCAAGAAAAATTTTCGAAACTCGAGACAGGGCATAGAATCAAAGGTAGTAAGCCAGAACGATTTGGGGTAAATAAATCGCAAGGGCTTGATCGTAGGTCCCGTGGGAATAAAGGAGATAGCAGGGAACGTTTCGGATGCAATAAAATGCGTTCAGCAGTAGATTTTTCGTCGCCAGAAGAGAGGTTTCGGGTCAGACATAATCAGGAACGGACACGGGGGTCCGATTATAAAAGTGAAGGGGAAGAATCCGGATCTAGTTACAGGTCTTCGGAAAACGTGCGTCGAAGTAAGATAAAAGGAGAACGAAGACACTACCGCAACAGGCACAGATCTTCGTCGTCGGGTGAAAGTAGTGATCGGGAAATAGATCGAAGAAACTATCGTGACCAGGACAGGGCACCAGCGTCGAGTAGAGGTAGAGAGCGGAATGAAGAGCGAAGATATTACCGTAGCAGGCATAGAGCTTCGTCGTCGGACAGCTACAGAAACGCGCGGCGCGAATGGCATCGAAATGGACGTTCGAAAGTAGAGAATTGGGACATATGTTTCTCTGGAGATAATCGGTCGATGCAAGTAGAGGATTTTTTAAATCGTGTTAGAAAGTTAGCTAGACACGAAAGGGTAAGTGAGGAGGAACTGTTAGATAGAATCCACTATAAGCTAAAGGGTGAAGCCAATGATTGGTGGTTTACGCGCGAACATCTTTGTACATCGTGGAGAAGATTTGAAAGCGAAATTCGTTTCAGGTTCGGCAACCCCAATCGCGATCGCGGCATTCGTAGTCAACTGAGAGAATTGAAACAGAAGGGAGAGACTTTCGTAGCATTTGTGACCGAAATTGAAAAGCTCAATCAATGTTTGAAAAAGCCTCATTCTTCGCGAACAATCTTTGAAATTGTGTGGGAAAATATGCGGCCCCATTATAGGTCAAAATTAGCCACAATTAGGGTGCGCCATTTAGACCAGTTGTTGGACCTAAATCATCGAATAGATGCCAACGACCTGAATTTGTATCGTTCAACCTACGGCTCCAGGAACGAGGTTCATGCGGTGGATGCACAAAACTGTTCTGACGATGAGTATTCATCACCAGAGGAAGTTATGGTAAACGTGGTTCAACGTAAGCGGAGGGAAAATAATGAGTTACGTAATAAAGGCCCTTCTAAGACAGTACAACACCCTGAAAATATAGCAGGAGCATGTTGGAATTGTCAAAAACCGGGGCATATTTGGCGTATGTGTACAGAGCCAAAAAAAGTGTTCTGCTACGCTTGTGGCAATCTTGGGAGGACTACGAGAACGTGTGAACGTAATCACCCAGCACCATCACCGCAATTTAGTCAACGGCAACGTTTAAACTAACTGCGGGGTGTTCAACAAGGAACCAATGCACCTCGCTACCTAAAACGGTTCCAAACGTGAAAGAAGCAATGATGATTAAAGTCAATCCAAATGTCTGTCCAAAAGTTCGTGTCTCAGTTCTGGGAACCGAATTTATAGCCTTGTTAGACTCGGGTGCTAGCATAAGCGTGTTGAATTCAACGAAGCTGTTGGAAACGCACGGCTTAAAGTTATTTAAGGCTAACGTGACCATAAACACAGCTGATGATACAGAACATAAGTGTCTTGGTTATGCAAATATCCCATATTTATTTGCAGGCGTAACCAAAGTTATACCTACTATTATAGTACCACAACTTTCAAAGCCCCTAATTCTAGGGATGGATTTCTGGAACGCATTCCAAATCCGTCCAGTCATGACAGGAAATGAAGGAGTAACAGACCTGGATATGGTAGGCATAGAAGGGCAACCATTGCTAAATTTACTCGCGACTGAACACTGTTCAGAGCAAACCTTCACGGAAGAAGAGATTCGTCTCGAAATATGCTCGTTAGAGCTAACAGAACAAGAGGAAAAGTTATGGCATCGAGCTGAACCCGAAGAGGATGATTCTCTCGATGTTCCGTCATTAGAACTCCCAAGCAATCCTGAGGAAATCATTGATTCCATTGAAACGGAACATGACCTTACGGCAGAAGAGAGAAAACAACTATTGGACACTATCAAGTGTTTCCCGTTGACCAGTGAATCGAAATTAGGGAGAACGACGCTGATCGAACACGAAATTGAGGTGATCGAGGGAGGTAGAATGCGGGACTTGCCTATGTATCGGTATTCGCCGGGAATGTGGGAGAAAATTGAGCAGGAGTTGGAGCGATATGAGCAGTTAGATGTCATTGAGGAATGTACGAGCGAATTTGCCAGTCCTTTGGTTCCCGTCAAGAAACCAAATGGCAAAATTAGGGTATGTTTGGATTCGCGTCGAATAAACTCCGTTACTAAAAAAGACGCTTATCCAATGCGTAACATGAATGAAATCTTTCACAGATTGCAAAAAGCTAAATATTTTAGCATCATCGACCTTAAAGATGCCTATTTCCAAGTTCCTCTGAAGGAAAGCTCCAGGAACTTCACAGCTTTCCGAACTCCAAAGGATTGTATCGGTTTAAGGTAGTCCCATTTGGACTTAAAAATGCTCCATTTACCATGAGCAGGCTTATGAATAAAGCTATTGGCTTTGATTTGGAACCCTAGGTATTTATCTATCTAGATGACATAGTGGTAGCCACTGAAACTTTGGTGGAACACTTTCGTCTTCTAAAAGAAGTAGCAATTCGGTTGCAAAAAGCTGGATTAACCATTTCGGTTGAAAAAAGCCGGTTTTGTAGAAAACAGGTTCGGTATTTGGGTTATTTACTTACTGAAAATGGCCTGGCCATTGACAGTGGCAAACTGGAACCGATTCTAAACTATTCTCGTCCAAAAACAATTCGTGATGTTAGACGTTTAATGGGATTAATGGGATTTTACCAAAAATTCATTAAGAATTACAGTCACGTGACAGCCCCAATAACAGACCTGTTAAAAAAATCTAAAAGGTTCAAATGGACCGAAGAAGCGGAGAATGCACTGAGCGAATTGAAATCGGTGCTAACGTCTTCTCCGGTACTCGCAAATCCACGATACGATCAGCCATTTATAATTGAGACTGATGCGTCTCAACTTGCAGTTGGTGCTGCACTGCTACAAGAGTTTCCAGAAGGTAAACGAATAATAGGGTATTTTAGCAAAAAGCTATCGAGAACACAGCGCAAGTACGCGGCGACTGAGAAAGAATGTCTAGCAGTTCTTCTTGCGATTGAAAATTTTAGACACTACATAGAAGGTACTACCTTCACGGTTATTACCGATGCCAAAAGCATAACGTGGTTGTTCTCGATAACGGCGGCTAACGGAAACTCGCGATTACTTCGTTGGGCCTTGAAACTCCAGTCGTATGACTTTTCCATTCAGTACAGGAAAGGCAAAGATAATATTCTTGCTGACTGTTTATCTAGAATTGAGACAATCCAGATAACTGATAAAGATTACGCTGAATTACGCGAGAAAATAAGGCAAGGCACTGACAAATATATAGATTTTAAAATAATAGGATCAAAAATTTTCAAATACGTCCAGGACGCCGAAAAAGTTCAAGACAAACGCTTCTTTTGGAAATATTATCCACCGGTTGACGAACGATTGGAATTGATTAAAGCAAACCACGAACCTGCACACTTGGGTTATGAGAAAACGCTTGCAAAACTGAAAGAAAGATTCTTTTGGCCTAAAATGGCCTTCGATGCAAAGAGTTTTTGCAAGTCCTGTTTGGCATGCAAAACTTCAAAAAGTACTAACATCAATGCAACTCCACCTATGGGTTCGCAGAAGAAACACTGTGACCATCCTTGGCAATTTATAACACTTGATTATTTAGGGCCATTCCCAGCATCGGGAAAAGGGAGAAACACTTGTCTACTAGTGGTGACAGACGTGTTAACAAAATTTGTATTAGCACAACCTTTTAGGCAAGCAACTGCCAGTTCTTTGGTGCAATTCCTAGAACAATCCATATTTTTGTTGTTCGGAGTACCAGAAATTGTTCTAACGGACAACGGTAGCCAATTTACTTCAAAAGTGTTTGGCGACCTGTTAATGCACTATGGAATCACCCACTGGTTAACACCAGCCTATCACCCTCAGGTGAATAACTCTGAAAGGGTGAATAGAGTTATAACCGCAGCAATTAGGGCGACTATCAAAGAAAACCACAAAACATGGGCAGAAAATATTCAAAATATTGCTAATGCTATAAGGAATTCAGTCCATGGTTCCACAAAATACTCGCCGTACTTTTTAACATTCGGACGAAATATGATATCGGATGGACGAGAATATGTAACGATAAAAAGCACACAAGATTCTACACAAAGGCACACTATTTCCGACGAAGAAAGAGACAAACTCTATGCCCAAGTTAGAAAAAACTTAAAAGAAGCCTACCAGAAACAGGCAAAATATTACAACTTACGGTCGAATGCAAAAGCACCAACCTACCAAGTCGGGGAAAAGGTTTTGAAGAAAAGTACCTTTCTGTCCGATAAGGGGAAAGATTTTTGCGCCAAATTGGCCCCAAAATACATGGAGGCTAAAGTGAAAACTGTTGTAGGCGACAGCTATGAGCTAGAAAGTCTTGTAGGAAAACCAATAGGTATTTTCCATGCCTCATTTCTTAAGAAATTTTAGTCGAGAAGAAATGAGTCAAGCTATGAAACCTCTTCGGAGTGACCAAGTTAAAAAAGTAAAATAACATAAAAATACCTTCGGGGAAAACAAGATCGCTAGCTCATGCCAAAAAATCTCATTGAGGATGATATTGAGTGAAGCGAATAACAAAGTAGACTACTCTGACACAGTACCAAAAAAAAGCAAGATGGGAAAAGCATTACAAAAAACATTGCTCTAAATGTACTTCCTAGCAAACAGAGTTAATCTCCTACTGGGTTAGTGAACAAGCATAAATTCTATCGTATACAAACTAGAGCTACTTAAATATATGTTAGTATGTTAAAATAAATCATTATTTTTACGCATCCAACGGGAAAAGGGCGTACATTTTTTTTAAAATAAAGTCACCGTTCCTAGAAAAAAAAAGAGAAAATTAGAAAAAAAACATAATATAACAATTTTTCGGATTCAATGGCAGTTCCTACAAAAAAGGCAAATATATTAGAAAAAAAGAAATAAAAAAAAATATAATTTGTTGGTACTCTCCTGTCATCAAATGGTCAAAGATGTTGCTCCGGGTGGTGGCGAAGGGTTCGACTCCCCACTATCACAATTGGGGGCTCAGCCGCGAATCCCAGATGAAATGTATCTAGAAAGAAAGAAAATAGTGATTAGTGTACGTTTTTGGCAGGTGCATTACCTGAACTTACCAGATTTGTCCAATTATTTCGAGAGCTATGTGGAAACACAGGCTCATTGTACAATGTTTTCTTCGTTTGACAATTGACGAAAGCTTTCACGGTTCTGTCAGATTCTGGCAGGGTTGCCGTTTATGCAAGTTTTTTTGGTCGATGCTATAAATTATAGCGCAAGTTTTCTATGAAATATTTCAAAATAGGGTTTGATGCAGTAGATAACAAGTCGCTGTGGTTTGATTTTAAATTTGTTCATTTACATTGAAGAGCTAATAAATCAATTAGAGAGTCAATAATAATGTTGATAATGTTGATTTAAGGCAAATTTTAAAGTTTTTGGTGGAAAATTACTAATTGTCAGATGAAATTCTGATGCTGAAAATTCTACAAATAACTAGTTTTACGTTCCGTTACACCGTTTTTAGTAGAAATCTATCGATAGGTTGGATAAATTCCAATAAATAGATACATAGATTCAGCTTGCATAAATGGGTAGCTCGGTTAGGTTTGTTAGATCAACAAAAGCGTAATTTGCTTATTGATTTTTTAGATCTCAATCTTTTTAGAAATGTATCTGTAGGGTTATGAAAATTTGATCAATTTTTCCATTGATCAAATTTTCATAAATTTGAGTGGAGTGATGTAACGTATTTCAGAATTTTAGGTAATCTGTCATCAAAACCTAGTTAGTTTCATTTTAACGTGTGCTGAAATAATTCCAGCATGAAACATTTCGAAAAGCCGCCACACAACTTGAGCTTTATATAATTGTTTAGGTGTGGTATGAACATGAAGTTCAGCCAGTCACCGCATGGTGGCGGGTGAACATACACAAAAGGTATCGAAGTATATAGCCGCCATACCAAAGAACTTTACCGCCTTCGCATGGGCGCGGACATGTTCCGAATTAAACCGCCAAATCGGTACAATAGACCGAGGTTTCGTGGTTTGAAACCATTTCACACTCGTCCACTTCGCAAAAGAATCGGCTGGAGAACAGAAGTTCGCTAAAAGTTTCCTCAAGTGATTTCAAGTGATGGTGTTTGAATTAAAATAAGTTCAAGGTAATTTTTGAATTTTAAGTTAAAGGAGAGTGAGTTGTAACAAAGTAATTTTAATTTGTCCATATAGATTTAAATTTTCGGTGTTACTAAAACACTTCTAAAGTGAATTCTGTTCTGGTGTTTCGGAAAGATTTGAGTACAAAGGTAATTTTTGGATATTTTAGTTTTTGAACATTTAATTAATTTGCGTTCGCGTTGGACAGCAGCGCTCGTCCAACGAGCGTTTTGTACGGGCTGGATTTTGCTGGTGTTTTGTGCTCGTGTGCCGCGCTAAGGCCCGCCGTCCCGGTAGTCAAACGGAGTTGGTGGTTTCCGTTATCACGTTTGCGAAGTTGTCCGAGAGCCAGCAATCCGAAGTAGCAGTTCATTCCATCGTGGGGGATCGGTACGGAATCTTAGTACGTGAGGTCCTTCCAGGGTACGTTGTCTGTTGCGGAGGGTTCTACTCTCGTCGACCAAATCGGAAGTCTTCCGTCCAGCCGGACCACACTCCGCACCTTTAATTCGGCCATACGCACACGAGCCGCCGTAGTCGACCACGTTTCGTCGACTTTGAGTCAGTGCAGTGGATCCACATCCGTGCGGGGGCGACCATCGCTAATTCGTCGTCATCGTTCCCGCCACAAAAAACCTGCGCAGGTATGTTCGTTAAGTTTTCATGGCCATGTTGACATTTTGCCCGCCCTCGTATAAACTATTGTCCGATCCGAACGTTTTGAATTAGCTAAAGTGGTATGAAAATACAAGTTTAAATTTACGTTTTTTGAGTTTCCGTTACGTTATGAACAGAATCCTTTAAGGAACTCACTCTTATTTCCGTTTCGTTTTCTCCACTTTGGTTTTCCGAAATTTTGTTCTCGATTCGACGGTTTTCAGGTTGTGGAAGAGTGTGAAATTTAAATTGCGAATTTAGTCGATGGCGAAGGTAACACGGTGAACATAAGATAGTTGGTTCTGATATTTTGGTGTAGCTAAAGTGGACCGTTCGAGCGAATACCCTGAGGAACGATTTCATGCTTTAGTAGCATAGTCGGGCAAGCTAACACGACTGGTGGTCTCTCGTTAACTGCGAGAGTGGCGCATAAACCACCGAGTTTGAGATTCCTCTAATCTCTCGTACGCAAACGGTTACAAATTTCCCATCTGCATGCCTCTTTCAACTGATATACCCAAGCACCAATTATTATCAAATGCTTCGTTTAACCGAACGTTGAATTTAATCGATTCTTTGGCGTAAATAGCAACTCCACCGGTATGTCTGGAATGAGATAGGCAAAAAGCAACTTTATAACCCGGAATGCTATACTGATCAAATGCATCAGCATCAACAATATGTATTTCTGATATTAAAACCAACAATGGACTTTGTTTTCTACAAGATGTCGCATTGCGACAAAGTTTGTAGATAACCCAGCTATATTTAAATACAATGTTTTAGACAACCTCTCGTTTGTTAGTTGCTATTCACTTGACAAAACGTTGCTTTTTTCAATTCTAGCAGTCTCCGATATACTGAACACTGCTTACTCAATGCCGCATGATTTACGTCCAAATTCATTTTACGTTCATTATTCTTTTTAATACAATTAATGCATTTAAAATCCGTTGATGAGCATTCAGATGTTCTATGTGCTCAATTACATCTGGAGCATGTTTCTTTATTCACGCATCCCGTGCTCTTATGACCATATTCTCCACAGTTGAAGCAGCGCAGCACGTTAAAGGCCTCAAAAACAGAACACCTATCCCAACCAATGTTTACCGCACGGGCTGACATCAGGCTGCTATAAGTGTCCTTATCAACATCAATTATAACATTGTATTTGTTATATTTGAAGCGTGGATTTTGGAAATTGGCAACAAATTTAACATATTCAAACGGAATACCCTCATTCTGACTCTTCAATAAGTCAATGAAGACTTCTTCAGAGTATCGATCGCTCATCCCCATTATTTTTATCTTCGGTTTACCGGGTATCGGTATAACAGCATTATACTTTTCACCCAGATTGCTTACAATGTTTTCTTTCGCCGATTCAATATTATCCCGAGTTGCACACTCCACTATAATCGAGCCATCTTTACCGTTTTTAAAGTTGCTAATTTTGTGCACCTTTGGATCTATTTCATTTTTTAATTCATTCCTCGTGTCGTCACTCGATTGCAACGGCTCGACTGGTTTAATCACAATGACCGGGCTCTTCTAGACATCGAAAAAGCTTTCGACAGTGTTTGGCACAAAGGATTAATTGCCAAAATGTGGGATTTCAATTTTCCAATTTACATAATAAAGATAATTAAAAATTATCTTGATAACCGTACCCTACAGCAGGGTTGCCAAAATTAAATCTGTATTTTCGTCCTAAAAAATCTTTTCATCTGTATTTACTCTTTGAAAAATCTGTGTCGATATCTGTATCGAATCAGTGGAGTCCTTGAGAGAGCGAACCATTTCAAAAGCTGACATATGGATAGATATTTAGAATTGACAGCTGCGATGACCACAAGTTGGTAGAGGTGTGAAAATTTGTCGATATTTTAAAATTAGTTTTTTTTCTTATTACATTAAGTATGACAGTCATAGCCTCGAAAAGTAAACATTCACATCATGAAATAACCCAAAAAAAATCTTTACACAACACGTTATCGTTTCCATCTTTATCCCTTCCATCTTTATCCCTTAATTTTGTATTGAAAAATATTGACAACCTCAATTAGGTACAGAAAATGTTTCCACCTTTTCATTCTGCATCATGGGAAAAATTTTAACCATCGAGCTGTCAAATTTAACTATCGCTCTGTCAATTTTAACCATGCTCCAGAGTAGGGTTATTTTGCAAATAACTTTTGAAGTGTCAGATTTTAACTAAAAGTTAAAAATTTCACCAAATGGTTCACAGCCTAAGTCGTCCAATGAAGCTGTCTAATTTTCGGACAAAAAATTGAGAATTCACAAAGTCACAGAGCATTACAATTAACGTTTCTGGAAGTAGACTTCAGCCAGGCCTTGGCTGGGTGCTAACCTGAGTGCATTACAAACCTTTACCTTTCAGAATGAGCAACCACTCGAAAAAGTGAAAATATATTGATTTATTTTTAATTAAGGCTGTGCACGCAGACGAAGTCGATATAAATAATGACTTTTACTGTGAGCAGTGTTTACCAATACTGCTATTAAACTGTGAAGCAATGTTTGTAAACACTGCTCACAGTAAAAGTCATTATTTATATCGACTTCGTCTGCGTCATTTTTAAGTCGATTTCATCGGCGTGCACAGCCAAATATAAAGGGGTTAGGCTGAGAGAGACACAGAGGAAATATTACTGAAACTAAAAAAATATTTCTAAAATAGGTTTTGTAACATCACTTCTCAAAAATCTGTATATCTGTACATACACGCAAAAATCTGTATATCTGCACATACAGATTCTTGGTCTGAAACTGGCTGAAAAATCTGTATAAATACAGATTATTCTGTATTTTTGGTAACCCTGCCCTACAGATTTCTTATCAGAATTGTAAATCTAATAAGCTACCCGTTAAAGCAGGCGTCCCGCAAGGATCAAGCGTCGCACCAATCCTATACAATATTTTTACCTCTGATCTACCAAATCTACCTACAGGCTGTAAAAAGTCACTTTTCTGTGATGATACTAGCATCTCAGCCACTGGTAGGAGTCTTCGTATTATCTGCAGTCAACTGCAACGAAGCTTGAATATTTTCAATGATTACCTGAAAATGGGAAATTTCCACTAATGCGGCAAAAACACAATGCATTGTGTTTCCGCATAAACCAAGAGCTTCTTCTCTTAACCCAAATAATAACCATATTATTAAATTTAATGGTCTGAATTGAACGTGGTCGGATCAAGTTAAATACTTGGGTTTGATTTACGATAAAAAACTCACCTATGTATATATATATATATATATATATATATATATATATATATATATATATATATATATATATATATATATATATATATATATATATATATATATATATATATATATATATATATATATATATATATATATATATATATATATATATATATATATATATATATATATATATATATATATATATATATATATATATATATATATATATATATATACAGGGTGTTTGGTTCATGGTTAAGAATCTCTCGGAGGGTGATAAACTGTCATATTTGGAGAAAAAAATTGTTCTACACATACCATCAATTCTCAACCGTTACAAAGTTATTGAACTTTTTGTGTAAAAAACTTATTTGTCTTAAAATACCTCTAACTCAAAAAGTATACTTTGTATTTCAAATATTTTAGGTCCACTGGGAAGGTGAGAAAATTTCGCATTGAGTGATGCCATCACATGTTTCAGCTAATGAGTTTAAGTAGCCTTTTCAAAGTAATTTATTGAACATTAAACATTTTTGATTGATTTTTCGTTCATTTATTGAAAATCATAATAGTTAAGCTTATCATTTTAATAATCCAGATTGTTAGTCTTGAAGAACTGCATAATTCGTTCTTTGACGTGATACACTTACCTTTTCTTATTTTCATGAGTTTGGGTTATTTAACTTGGATATTTTTATCTCATTTTCACTAGTACCAGCTCTAATTGAAAAAGTATGGCACTTATTGTATTATTTTTCTTTTTATTCGAAAGCCAGGAAAATTTTACAGAGAAAAATGTATTAATACCTTTCAGTTAAGTGAATTTAGTATTTTTTTAAAAGTAAATTAGTTTAAAGTTACTGCTATTAGTAGCATTTTCGTTAATTTTCTTAAAATTGTAAATAATAAACATCACCATTATTATCATGAAAATAATGCATTTCAGCAAGTTCTACAGTTCTTTCTTTGATTCCATCCAATTATCTCTTTTGGTTTCGACGCAAAATCGTTTTTATCACATCGTTTCATATGCAAAAATAACGATTTCGAACCAACTACATTTGCGGCGAGGTCATGCTGTGTTAACTATTAAATAGCAGCAAAATGAAAAGAGATATAGACAAAGTGTCAAATAAAAAGTTATAGAGAACATTAAGGGGCATCAAATGAACAAGAGTAACGATAAATTTTGTTGGTTAATAATTAGAATAATTAAAACACTCTTCAAAAACACAAATTTTTAGATATTTCGTTAATAAAAAATCATTTAGTGCACTTAACTAAAAGATATTTGTACATACACTGATAGGACATTTTCTCAGCTTTCCAATGAAATCTTGTAAATAACGATATAAAGCATACTTTTTAGATTAGAGTCTTTTAAGAACTTGCAACTCGGTTACAGGAAAAGTATAGTAATGAAATTACAAAGAAATGAGAAGAGATAGGAATATGACGTCCAAGAACGAATTATGAATCGTCCTAAAACTCAACTTTTGGATAATGGATATTGCTATAATCATACTTCATTATTTCGAGAAAATTAGCAAAAACCTCCTCAAAAACACTAACTTTTAACTACTTTACAGCTAAAAGGTAATTAAAACTAATTAACCAAAAGATATAAGAATATCATTCAATAGGAAATTTGCTCACCTTTTGAATGGAACTAAAACATTTAAAATACAAAGTCTACTTTTAAAGTTAGAGGTATTTTAAGACAAATAAGTTTTTTACACAAAAAATTCAATAACTCTGTAACGGTTGAGATTTGAGGGTATGTGTAGAACAATTTTTTTCTCCAAATTTGACAGTCTATCACCCCTCGAGAGATTCTTAACCATGAACCAAACACCCTATATATATATATATATATATATATATATATATATATATATATATATATATATATATATATATATATATATATATATATATATATATATATATATATATATATATATATATATATATATATATATATATATATATATATATATATATATATATATATATATATATATATATATATATATATATATATATATATATATATATATATATTATATATATATATATATATATATATATATATATATATATATATATATATATATATATATATATATATATATATATATATATATATATATATATATATATATATATATATATATATATATATGTGTGTGTGTGTGTGTGTGTGTTTGTGTGTGTAGGGGAACCCGGGGCTATTAAGACAGTGGGGGTTATTCGGACCCCTTGATTTCTCGGAAAATAGGAAGACTTTCTGACTATCGTACATATTCGTGGAACCGCTATTCTGAAACATTAATTTTGAGAGCTGAAGTTGATTATTTGTTCTTTGTAGAAAGGAGATACAACGTGTTTCGTTGTTTTGCCATTCTCAAAACAAAAGTCATTATAATGGAAAATACCATGATAATAGCAACAAATAAAAGTGAAAAAATAAAAGGTAAGTGTTTTGGAAAGCCTAAGGCTCTTATTTTATAGAATGATTTTTGTTTGGGTGAAAACAGAGATATTTTCGAGACGCTCACCACTTTTGTGCAATATGAGCGTACGGGGCTATTCGGACCCCCTTTTTCGTCAACCACCGTTCAGCGGCTTGCGGCTGCGCACACCATTGCACACGCCACGGCAAAGAAAATACATGGGACGCCAATCGACAGCTGTGACATACCAGATTAAGTTTTTGTAAAGCAAATTTTTTTTTGCTTCTTAAGGAGTGTTTTTTGTAACTAATTCATAGGAAAACATAATTCCATCGTTAAAAATTAATCCGGATTACCTCTACATTGTAAAAAGATGGAAAAACGTAGAGGTTTGCAAATCGTCGCCTAGCGCTACCATTTAGTGGTGCAAATGTAA
>NC_080672.1:220705388-220967748 GCF_030247195.1 Topomyia yanbarensis | reverse complement strand
TACAAGACAAAGACAAGACAAAGACAAGACAAAGACAAGACAAAGACAAGACAAAGACAAGACAAAGACAAGACAAAGACAAGACAAAGACAAGACAAAGACAAGACAAAGACAAGACAAAGACAAGACAAAGACAAGACAAAGACAAGACAAAGACAAGACAAAGACAAGACAAAGACAAGACAAAGACAAGACAAAGACAAGACAAAGACAAGACAAAGACAAGACAAAGACAAGACAAAGACAAGACAAAGACAAGACAAAGACAAGACAAAGACAAGACAAAGACAAGACAAAGACAAGACAAAGACAAGACAAAGACAAGACAAAGACAAGACAAAGACAAGACAAAGACAAGACAAAGACAAGACAAAGACAAGACAAAGACAAGACAAAGACAAGACAAAGACAAGACAAAGACAAGACAAAGACAAGACAAAGACAAGACAAAGACAAGACAAAGACAAGACAAAGACAAGACAAAGACAAGACAAAGACAAGACAAAGACAAGACAAAGACAAGACAAAGACAAGACAAAGACAAGACAAAGACAAGACAAAGACAAGACAAAGACAAGACAAAGACAAGACAAAGACAAGACAAAGACAAGACAAAGACAAGACAAAGACAAGACAAAGACAAGACAAAGACAAGACAAAGACAAGACAAGACAAGACAAAGACAAGACAAAGACAAGACAAAGACAAGACAAAGACAAGACAAAGACAAGACAAAGACAAGACAAAGACAAGACAAAGACAAGACAAAGACAAGACAAAGACAAGACAAAGACAAGACAAAGACAAGACAAAGACAAGACAAAGACAAGACAAAGACAAGACAAAGACAAGACAAAGACAAGACAAAGACAAGACAAAGACAAGACAAAGACAAGACAAAGACAAGACAAAGACAAGACAAAGACAAGACAAAGACAAGACAAAGACAAGACAAAGACAAGACAAAGACAAGACAAAGACAAGACAAAGACAAGACAAAGACAAGACAAAGACAAGACAAAGACAAGACAAAGACAAGACAAAGACAAGACAAAGACAAGACAAAGACAAGACAAAGACAAGACAAAGACAAGACAAAGACAAGACAAAGACAAGACAAAGACAAGACAAAGACAAGACAAAGACAAGACAAAGACAAGACAAAGACAAGACAAAGACAAGACAAAGACAAGACAAAGACAAGACAAAGACAAGACAAAGACAAGACAAAGACAAGACAAAGACAAGACAAAGACAAGACAAAGACAAGACAAAGACAAGACAAAGACAAGACAAAGACAAGACAAAGACAAGACAAAGACAAGACAAAGACAAGACAAAGACAAGACAAAGACAAGACAAAGACAAGACAAAGACAAGACAAAGACAAGACAAAGACAAGACAAAGACAAGACAAAGACAAGACAAAGACAAGACAAAGACAAGACAAAGACAAGACAAAGACAAGACAAAGACAAGACAAAGACAAGACAAAGACAAGACAAAGACAAGACAAAGACAAGACAAAGACAAGACAAAGACAAGACAAAGACAAGACAAAGACAAGACAAAGACAAGACAAAGACAAGACAAAGACAAGACAAAGACAAGACAAAGACAAGACAAAGACAAGACAAAGACAAGACAAAGACAAGACAAAGACAAGACAAAGACAAGACAAAGACAAGACAAAGACAAGACAAAGACAAGACAAAGACAAGACAAAGACAAGACAAAGACAAGACAAAGACAAGACAAAGACAAGACAAAGACAAGACAAAGACAAGACAAAGACAAGACAAAGACAAGACAAAGACAAGACAAAGACAAGACAAAGACAAGACAAAGACAAGACAAAGACAAGACAAAGACAAGACAAAGACAAGACAAAGACAAGACAAAGACAAGACAAAGACAAGACAAAGACAAGACAAAGACAAGACAAAGACAAGACAAAGACAAGACAAAGACAAGACAAAGACAAGACAAAGACAAGACAAAGACAAGACAAAGACAAGACAAAGACAAGACAAAGACAAGACAAAGACAAGACAAAGACAAGACAAAGACAAGACAAAGACAAGACAAAGACAAGACAAAGACAAGACAAAGACAAGACAAAGACAAGACAAAGACAAGACAAAGACAAGACAAAGACAAGACAAAGACAAGACAAAGACAAGACAAAGACAAGACAAAGACAAGACAAAGACAAGACAAAGACAAGACAAAGACAAGACAAAGACAAGACAAAGACAAGACAAAGACAAGACAAAGACAAGACAAAGACAAGACAAAGACAAGACAAAGACAAGACAAAGACAAGACAAAGACAAGACAAAGACAAGACAAAGACAAGACAAAGACAAGACAAAGACAAGACAAAGACAAGACAAAGACAAGACAAAGACAAGACAAAGACAAGACAAAGACAAGACAAAGACAAGACAAAGACAAGACAAAGACAAGACAAAGACAAGACAAAGACAAGACAAAGACAAGACAAAGACAAGACAAAGACAAGACAAAGACAAGACAAAGACAAGACAAAGACAAGACAAAGACAAGACAAAGACAAGACAAAGACAAGACAAAGACAAGACAAAGACAAGACAAAGACAAGACAAAGACAAGACAAAGACAAGACAAAGACAAGACAAAGACAAGACAAAGACAAGACAAAGACAAGACAAAGACAAGACAAAGACAAGACAAAGACAAGACAAAGACAAGACAAAGACAAGACAAAGACAAGACAAAGACAAGACAAAGACAAGACAAAGACAAGACAAAGACAAGACAAAGACAAGACAAAGACAAGACAAAGACAAGACAAAGACAAGACAAAGACAAGACAAAGACAAGACAAAGACAAGACAAAGACAAGACAAAGACAAGACAAAGACAAGACAAAGACAAGACAAAGACAAGACAAAGACAAGACAAAGACAAGACAAAGACAAGACAAAGACAAGACAAAGACAAGACAAAGACAAGACAAAGACAAGACAAAGACAAGACAAAGACAAGACAAAGACAAGACAAAGACAAGACAAAGACAAGACAAAGACAAGACAAAGACAAGACAAAGACAAGACAAAGACAAGACAAAGACAAGACAAAGACAAGACAAAGACAAGACAAAGACAAGACAAAGACAAGACAAAGACAAGACAAAGACAAGACAAAGACAAGACAAAGACAAGACAAAGACAAGACAAAGACAAGACAAAGACAAGACAAAGACAAGACAAAGACAAGACAAAGACAAGACAAAGACAAGACAAAGACAAGACAAAGACAAGACAAAGACAAGACAAAGACAAGACAAAGACAAGACAAAGACAAGACAAAGACAAGACAAAGACAAGACAAAGACAAGACAAAGACAAGACAAAGACAAGACAAAGACAAGACAAAGACAAGACAAAGACAAGACAAAGACAAGACAAAGACAAGACAAAGACAAGACAAAGACAAGACAAAGACAAGACAAAGACAAGACAAAGACAAGACAAAGACAAGACAAAGACAAGACAAAGACAAGACAAAGACAAGACAAAGACAAGACAAAGACAAGACAAAGACAAGACAAAGACAAGACAAAGACAAGACAAAGACAAGACAAAGACAAGACAAAGACAAGACAAAGACAAGACAAAGACAAGACAAAGACAAGACAAAGACAAGACAAAGACAAGACAAAGACAAGACAAAGACAAGACAAAGACAAGACAAAGACAAGACAAAGACAAGACAAAGACAAGACAAAGACAAGACAAAGACAAGACAAAGACAAGACAAAGACAAGACAAAGACAAGACAAAGACAAGACAAAGACAAGACAAAGACAAGACAAAGACAAGACAAAGACAAGACAAAGACAAGACAAAGACAAGACAAAGACAAGACAAAGACAAGACAAAGACAAGACAAAGACAAGACAAAGACAAGACAAAGACAAGACAAAGACAAGACAAAGACAAGACAAAGACAAGACAAAGACAAGACAAAGACAAGACAAAGACAAGACAAAGACAAGACAAAGACAAGACAAAGACAAGACAAAGACAAGACAAAGACAAGACAAAGACAAGACAAAGACAAGACAAAGACAAGACAAAGACAAGACAAAGACAAGACAAAGACAAGACAAAGACAAGACAAAGACAAGACAAAGACAAGACAAAGACAAGACAAAGACAAGACAAAGACAAGACAAAGACAAGACAAAGACAAGACAAAGACAAGACAAAGACAAGACAAAGACAAGACAAAGACAAGACAAAGACAAGACAAAGACAAGACAAAGACAAGACAAAGACAAGACAAAGACAAGACAAAGACAAGACAAAGACAAGACAAAGACAAGACAAAGACAAGACAAAGACAAGACAAAGACAAGACAAAGACAAGACAAAGACAAGACAAAGACAAGACAAAGACAAGACAAAGACAAGACAAAGACAAGACAAAGACAAGACAAAGACAAGACAAAGACAAGACAAAGACAAGACAAAGACAAGACAAAGACAAGACAAAGACAAGACAAAGACAAGACAAAGACAAGACAAAGACAAGACAAAGACAAGACAAAGACAAGACAAAGACAAGACAAAGACAAGACAAAGACAAGACAAAGACAAGACAAAGACAAGACAAAGACAAGACAAAGACAAGACAAAGACAAGACAAAGACAAGACAAAGACAAGACAAAGACAAGACAAAGACAAGACAAAGACAAGACAAAGACAAGACAAAGACAAGACAAAGACAAGACAAAGACAAGACAAAGACAAGACAAAGACAAGACAAAGACAAGACAAAGACAAGACAAAGACAAGACAAAGACAAGACAAAGACAAGACAAAGACAAGACAAAGACAAGACAAAGACAAGACAAAGACAAGACAAAGACAAGACAAAGACAAGACAAAGACAAGACAAAGACAAGACAAAGACAAGACAAAGACAAGACAAAGACAAGACAAAGACAAGACAAAGACAAGACAAAGACAAGACAAAGACAAGACAAAGACAAGACAAAGACAAGACAAAGACAAGACAAAGACAAGACAAAGACAAGACAAAGACAAGACAAAGACAAGACAAAGACAAGACAAAGACAAGACAAAGACAAGACAAAGACAAGACAAAGACAAGACAAAGACAAGACAAAGACAAGACAAAGACAAGACAAAGACAAGACAAAGACAAGACAAAGACAAGACAAAGACAAGACAAAGACAAGACAAAGACAAGACAAAGACAAGACAAAGACAAGACAAAGACAAGACAAAGACAAGACAAAGACAAGACAAAGACAAGACAAAGACAAGACAAAGACAAGACAAAGACAAGACAAAGACAAGACAAAGACAAGACAAAGACAAGACAAAGACAAGACAAAGACAAGACAAAGACAAGACAAAGACAAGACAAAGACAAGACAAAGACAAGACAAAGACAAGACAAAGACAAGACAAAGACAAGACAAAGACAAGACAAAGACAAGACAAAGACAAGACAAAGACAAGACAAAGACAAGACAAAGACAAGACAAAGACAAGACAAAGACAAGACAAAGACAAGACAAAGACAAGACAAAGACAAGACAAAGACAAGACAAAGACAAGACAAAGACAAGACAAAGACAAGACAAAGACAAGACAAAGACAAGACAAAGACAAGACAAAGACAAGACAAAGACAAGACAAAGACAAGACAAAGACAAGACAAAGACAAGACAAAGACAAGACAAAGACAAGACAAAGACAAGACAAAGACAAGACAAAGACAAGACAAAGACAAGACAAAGACAAGACAAAGACAAGACAAAGACAAGACAAAGACAAGACAAAGACAAGACAAAGACAAGACAAAGACAAGACAAAGACAAGACAAAGACAAGACAAAGACAAGACAAAGACAAGACAAAGACAAGACAAAGACAAGACAAAGACAAGACAAAGACAAGACAAAGACAAGACAAAGACAAGACAAAGACAAGACAAAGACAAGACAAAGACAAGACAAAGACAAGACAAAGACAAGACAAAGACAAGACAAAGACAAGACAAAGACAAGACAAAGACAAGACAAAGACAAGACAAAGACAAGACAAAGACAAGACAAAGACAAGACAAAGACAAGACAAAGACAAGACAAAGACAAGACAAAGACAAGACAAAGACAAGACAAAGACAAGACAAAGACAAGACAAAGACAAGACAAAGACAAGACAAAGACAAGACAAAGACAAGACAAAGACAAGACAAAGACAAGACAAAGACAAGACAAAGACAAGACAAAGACAAGACAAAGACAAGACAAAGACAAGACAAAGACAAGACAAAGACAAGACAAAGACAAGACAAAGACAAGACAAAGACAAGACAAAGACAAGACAAAGACAAGACAAAGACAAGACAAAGACAAGACAAAGACAAGACAAAGACAAGACAAAGACAAGACAAAGACAAGACAAAGACAAGACAAAGACAAGACAAAGACAAGACAAAGACAAGACAAAGACAAGACAAAGACAAGACAAAGACAAGACAAAGACAAGACAAAGACAAGACAAAGACAAGACAAAGACAAGACAAAGACAAGACAAAGACAAGACAAAGACAAGACAAAGACAAGACAAAGACAAGACAAAGACAAGACAAAGACAAGACAAAGACAAGACAAAGACAAGACAAAGACAAGACAAAGACAAGACAAAGACAAGACAAAGACAAGACAAAGACAAGACAAAGACAAGACAAAGACAAGACAAAGACAAGACAAAGACAAGACAAAGACAAGACAAAGACAAGACAAAGACAAGACAAAGACAAGACAAAGACAAGACAAAGACAAGACAAAGACAAGACAAAGACAAGACAAAGACAAGACAAAGACAAGACAAAGACAAGACAAAGACAAGACAAAGACAAGACAAAGACAAGACAAAGACAAGACAAAGACAAGACAAAGACAAGACAAAGACAAGACAAAGACAAGACAAAGACAAGACAAAGACAAGACAAAGACAAGACAAAGACAAGACAAAGACAAGACAAAGACAAGACAAAGACAAGACAAAGACAAGACAAAGACAAGACAAAGACAAGACAAAGACAAGACAAAGACAAGACAAAGACAAGACAAAGACAAGACAAAGACAAGACAAAGACAAGACAAAGACAAGACAAAGACAAGACAAAGACAAGACAAAGACAAGACAAAGACAAGACAAAGACAAGACAAAGACAAGACAAAGACAAGACAAAGACAAGACAAAGACAAGACAAAGACAAGACAAAGACAAGACAAAGACAAGACAAAGACAAGACAAAGACAAGACAAAGACAAGACAAAGACAAGACAAAGACAAGACAAAGACAAGACAAAGACAAGACAAAGACAAGACAAAGACAAGACAAAGACAAGACAAAGACAAGACAAAGACAAGACAAAGACAAGACAAAGACAAGACAAAGACAAGACAAAGACAAGACAAAGACAAGACAAAGACAAGACAAAGACAAGACAAAGACAAGACAAAGACAAGACAAAGACAAGACAAAGACAAGACAAAGACAAGACAAAGACAAGACAAAGACAAGACAAAGACAAGACAAAGACAAGACAAAGACAAGACAAAGACAAGACAAAGACAAGACAAAGACAAGACAAAGACAAGACAAAGACAAGACAAAGACAAGACAAAGACAAGACAAAGACAAGACAAAGACAAGACAAAGACAAGACAAAGACAAGACAAAGACAAGACAAAGACAAGACAAAGACAAGACAAAGACAAGACAAAGACAAGACAAAGACAAGACAAAGACAAGACAAAGACAAGACAAAGACAAGACAAAGACAAGACAAAGACAAGACAAAGACAAGACAAAGACAAGACAAAGACAAGACAAAGACAAGACAAAGACAAGACAAAGACAAGACAAAGACAAGACAAAGACAAGACAAAGACAAGACAAAGACAAGACAAAGACAAGACAAAGACAAGACAAAGACAAGACAAAGACAAGACAAAGACAAGACAAAGACAAGACAAAGACAAGACAAAGACAAGACAAAGACAAGACAAAGACAAGACAAAGACAAGACAAAGACAAGACAAAGACAAGACAAAGACAAGACAAAGACAAGACAAAGACAAGACAAAGACAAGACAAAGACAAGACAAAGACAAGACAAAGACAAGACAAAGACAAGACAAAGACAAGACAAAGACAAGACAAAGACAAGACAAAGACAAGACAAAGACAAGACAAAGACAAGACAAAGACAAGACAAAGACAAGACAAAGACAAGACAAAGACAAGACAAAGACAAGACAAAGACAAGACAAAGACAAGACAAAGACAAGACAAAGACAAGACAAAGACAAGACAAAGACAAGACAAAGACAAGACAAAGACAAGACAAAGACAAGACAAAGACAAGACAAAGACAAGACAAAGACAAGACAAAGACAAGACAAAGACAAGACAAAGACAAGACAAAGACAAGACAAAGACAAGACAAAGACAAGACAAAGACAAGACAAAGACAAGACAAAGACAAGACAAAGACAAGACAAAGACAAGACAAAGACAAGACAAAGACAAGACAAAGACAAGACAAAGACAAGACAAAGACAAGACAAAGACAAGACAAAGACAAGACAAAGACAAGACAAAGACAAGACAAAGACAAGACAAAGACAAGACAAAGACAAGACAAAGACAAGACAAAGACAAGACAAAGACAAGACAAAGACAAGACAAAGACAAGACAAAGACAAGACAAAGACAAGACAAAGACAAGACAAAGACAAGACAAAGACAAGACAAAGACAAGACAAAGACAAGACAAAGACAAGACAAAGACAAGACAAAGACAAGACAAAGACAAGACAAAGACAAGACAAAGACAAGACAAAGACAAGACAAAGACAAGACAAAGACAAGACAAAGACAAGACAAAGACAAGACAAAGACAAGACAAAGACAAGACAAAGACAAGACAAAGACAAGACAAAGACAAGACAAAGACAAGACAAAGACAAGACAAAGACAAGACAAAGACAAGACAAAGACAAGACAAAGACAAGACAAAGACAAGACAAAGACAAGACAAAGACAAGACAAAGACAAGACAAAGACAAGACAAAGACAAGACAAAGACAAGACAAAGACAAGACAAAGACAAGACAAAGACAAGACAAAGACAAGACAAAGACAAGACAAAGACAAGACAAAGACAAGACAAAGACAAGACAAAGACAAGACAAAGACAAGACAAAGACAAGACAAAGACAAGACAAAGACAAGACAAAGACAAGACAAAGACAAGACAAAGACAAGACAAAGACAAGACAAAGACAAGACAAAGACAAGACAAAGACAAGACAAAGACAAGACAAAGACAAGACAAAGACAAGACAAAGACAAGACAAAGACAAGACAAAGACAAGACAAAGACAAGACAAAGACAAGACAAAGACAAGACAAAGACAAGACAAAGACAAGACAAAGACAAGACAAAGACAAGACAAAGACAAGACAAAGACAAGACAAAGACAAGACAAAGACAAGACAAAGACAAGACAAAGACAAGACAAAGACAAGACAAAGACAAGACAAAGACAAGACAAAGACAAGACAAAGACAAGACAAAGACAAGACAAAGACAAGACAAAGACAAGACAAAGACAAGACAAAGACAAGACAAAGACAAGACAAAGACAAGACAAAGACAAGACAAAGACAAGACAAAGACAAGACAAAGACAAGACAAAGACAAGACAAAGACAAGACAAAGACAAGACAAAGACAAGACAAAGACAAGACAAAGACAAGACAAAGACAAGACAAAGACAAGACAAAGACAAGACAAAGACAAGACAAAGACAAGACAAAGACAAGACAAAGACAAGACAAAGACAAGACAAAGACAAGACAAAGACAAGACAAAGACAAGACAAAGACAAGACAAAGACAAGACAAAGACAAGACAAAGACAAGACAAAGACAAGACAAAGACAAGACAAAGACAAGACAAAGACAAGACAAAGACAAGACAAAGACAAGACAAAGACAAGACAAAGACAAGACAAAGACAAGACAAAGACAAGACAAAGACAAGACAAAGACAAGACAAAGACAAGACAAAGACAAGACAAAGACAAGACAAAGACAAGACAAAGACAAGACAAAGACAAGACAAAGACAAGACAAAGACAAGACAAAGACAAGACAAAGACAAGACAAAGACAAGACAAAGACAAGACAAAGACAAGACAAAGACAAGACAAAGACAAGACAAAGACAAGACAAAGACAAGACAAAGACAAGACAAAGACAAGACAAAGACAAGACAAAGACAAGACAAAGACAAGACAAAGACAAGACAAAGACAAGACAAAGACAAGACAAAGACAAGACAAAGACAAGACAAAGACAAGACAAAGACAAGACAAAGACAAGACAAAGACAAGACAAAGACAAGACAAAGACAAGACAAAGACAAGACAAAGACAAGACAAAGACAAGACAAAGACAAGACAAAGACAAGACAAAGACAAGACAAAGACAAGACAAAGACAAGACAAAGACAAGACAAAGACAAGACAAAGACAAGACAAAGACAAGACAAAGACAAGACAAAGACAAGACAAAGACAAGACAAAGACAAGACAAAGACAAGACAAAGACAAGACAAAGACAAGACAAAGACAAGACAAAGACAAGACAAAGACAAGACAAAGACAAGACAAAGACAAGACAAAGACAAGACAAAGACAAGACAAAGACAAGACAAAGACAAGACAAAGACAAGACAAAGACAAGACAAAGACAAGACAAAGACAAGACAAAGACAAGACAAAGACAAGACAAAGACAAGACAAAGACAAGACAAAGACAAGACAAAGACAAGACAAAGACAAGACAAAGACAAGACAAAGACAAGACAAAGACAAGACAAAGACAAGACAAAGACAAGACAAAGACAAGACAAAGACAAGACAAAGACAAGACAAAGACAAGACAAAGACAAGACAAAGACAAGACAAAGACAAGACAAAGACAAGACAAAGACAAGACAAAGACAAGACAAAGACAAGACAAAGACAAGACAAAGACAAGACAAAGACAAGACAAAGACAAGACAAAGACAAGACAAAGACAAGACAAAGACAAGACAAAGACAAGACAAAGACAAGACAAAGACAAGACAAAGACAAGACAAAGACAAGACAAAGACAAGACAAAGACAAGACAAAGACAAGACAAAGACAAGACAAAGACAAGACAAAGACAAGACAAAGACAAGACAAAGACAAGACAAAGACAAGACAAAGACAAGACAAAGACAAGACAAAGACAAGACAAAGACAAGACAAAGACAAGACAAAGACAAGACAAAGACAAGACAAAGACAAGACAAAGACAAGACAAAGACAAGACAAAGACAAGACAAAGACAAGACAAAGACAAGACAAAGACAAGACAAAGACAAGACAAAGACAAGACAAAGACAAGACAAAGACAAGACAAAGACAAGACAAAGACAAGACAAAGACAAGACAAAGACAAGACAAAGACAAGACAAAGACAAGACAAAGACAAGACAAAGACAAGACAAAGACAAGACAAAGACAAGACAAAGACAAGACAAAGACAAGACAAAGACAAGACAAAGACAAGACAAAGACAAGACAAAGACAAGACAAAGACAAGACAAAGACAAGACAAAGACAAGACAAAGACAAGACAAAGACAAGACAAAGACAAGACAAAGACAAGACAAAGACAAGACAAAGACAAGACAAAGACAAGACAAAGACAAGACAAAGACAAGACAAAGACAAGACAAAGACAAGACAAAGACAAGACAAAGACAAGACAAAGACAAGACAAAGACAAGACAAAGACAAGACAAAGACAAGACAAAGACAAGACAAAGACAAGACAAAGACAAGACAAAGACAAGACAAAGACAAGACAAAGACAAGACAAAGACAAGACAAAGACAAGACAAAGACAAGACAAAGACAAGACAAAGACAAGACAAAGACAAGACAAAGACAAGACAAAGACAAGACAAAGACAAGACAAAGACAAGACAAAGACAAGACAAAGACAAGACAAAGACAAGACAAAGACAAGACAAAGACAAGACAAAGACAAGACAAAGACAAGACAAAGACAAGACAAAGACAAGACAAAGACAAGACAAAGACAAGACAAAGACAAGACAAAGACAAGACAAAGACAAGACAAAGACAAGACAAAGACAAGACAAAGACAAGACAAAGACAAGACAAAGACAAGACAAAGACAAGACAAAGACAAGACAAAGACAAGACAAAGACAAGACAAAGACAAGACAAAGACAAGACAAAGACAAGACAAAGACAAGACAAAGACAAGACAAAGACAAGACAAAGACAAGACAAAGACAAGACAAAGACAAGACAAAGACAAGACAAAGACAAGACAAAGACAAGACAAAGACAAGACAAAGACAAGACAAAGACAAGACAAAGACAAGACAAAGACAAGACAAAGACAAGACAAAGACAAGACAAAGACAAGACAAAGACAAGACAAAGACAAGACAAAGACAAGACAAAGACAAGACAAAGACAAGACAAAGACAAGACAAAGACAAGACAAAGACAAGACAAAGACAAGACAAAGACAAGACAAAGACAAGACAAAGACAAGACAAAGACAAGACAAAGACAAGACAAAGACAAGACAAAGACAAGACAAAGACAAGACAAAGACAAGACAAAGACAAGACAAAGACAAGACAAAGACAAGACAAAGACAAGACAAAGACAAGACAAAGACAAGACAAAGACAAGACAAAGACAAGACAAAGACAAGACAAAGACAAGACAAAGACAAGACAAAGACAAGACAAAGACAAGACAAAGACAAGACAAAGACAAGACAAAGACAAGACAAAGACAAGACAAAGACAAGACAAAGACAAGACAAAGACAAGACAAAGACAAGACAAAGACAAGACAAAGACAAGACAAAGACAAGACAAAGACAAGACAAAGACAAGACAAAGACAAGACAAAGACAAGACAAAGACAAGACAAAGACAAGACAAAGACAAGACAAAGACAAGACAAAGACAAGACAAAGACAAGACAAAGACAAGACAAAGACAAGACAAAGACAAGACAAAGACAAGACAAAGACAAGACAAAGACAAGACAAAGACAAGACAAAGACAAGACAAAGACAAGACAAAGACAAGACAAAGACAAGACAAAGACAAGACAAAGACAAGACAAAGACAAGACAAAGACAAGACAAAGACAAGACAAAGACAAGACAAAGACAAGACAAAGACAAGACAAAGACAAGACAAAGACAAGACAAAGACAAGACAAAGACAAGACAAAGACAAGACAAAGACAAGACAAAGACAAGACAAAGACAAGACAAAGACAAGACAAAGACAAGACAAAGACAAGACAAAGACAAGACAAAGACAAGACAAAGACAAGACAAAGACAAGACAAAGACAAGACAAAGACAAGACAAAGACAAGACAAAGACAAGACAAAGACAAGACAAAGACAAGACAAAGACAAGACAAAGACAAGACAAAGACAAGACAAAGACAAGACAAAGACAAGACAAAGACAAGACAAAGACAAGACAAAGACAAGACAAAGACAAGACAAAGACAAGACAAAGACAAGACAAAGACAAGACAAAGACAAGACAAAGACAAGACAAAGACAAGACAAAGACAAGACAAAGACAAGACAAAGACAAGACAAAGACAAGACAAAGACAAGACAAAGACAAGACAAAGACAAGACAAAGACAAGACAAAGACAAGACAAAGACAAGACAAAGACAAGACAAAGACAAGACAAAGACAAGACAAAGACAAGACAAAGACAAGACAAAGACAAGACAAAGACAAGACAAAGACAAGACAAAGACAAGACAAAGACAAGACAAAGACAAGACAAAGACAAGACAAAGACAAGACAAAGACAAGACAAAGACAAGACAAAGACAAGACAAAGACAAGACAAAGACAAGACAAAGACAAGACAAAGACAAGACAAAGACAAGACAAAGACAAGACAAAGACAAGACAAAGACAAGACAAAGACAAGACAAAGACAAGACAAAGACAAGACAAAGACAAGACAAAGACAAGACAAAGACAAGACAAAGACAAGACAAAGACAAGACAAAGACAAGACAAAGACAAGACAAAGACAAGACAAAGACAAGACAAAGACAAGACAAAGACAAGACAAAGACAAGACAAAGACAAGACAAAGACAAGACAAAGACAAGACAAAGACAAGACAAAGACAAGACAAAGACAAGACAAAGACAAGACAAAGACAAGACAAAGACAAGACAAAGACAAGACAAAGACAAGACAAAGACAAGACAAAGACAAGACAAAGACAAGACAAAGACAAGACAAAGACAAGACAAAGACAAGACAAAGACAAGACAAAGACAAGACAAAGACAAGACAAAGACAAGACAAAGACAAGACAAAGACAAGACAAAGACAAGACAAAGACAAGACAAAGACAAGACAAAGACAAGACAAAGACAAGACAAAGACAAGACAAAGACAAGACAAAGACAAGACAAAGACAAGACAAAGACAAGACAAAGACAAGACAAAGACAAGACAAAGACAAGATACTACAAAACTTGTGCAACCCGAGATATTTAGAATCGAGCGCTTGAAATTAGAAATATCTTCTAATCCGTTCGGTTTTGAATAAAACGCTAATAGGAGAAAATGTTATGGGTTTCAAAATTTTATTTCTTTTGAAAGAAAATTCGAATTCAAAGCTTGATATGCGCCATTTGCCTCTGCTCAAGCTGCTGGTCAACCCATCTTGTAGCGGTTTCAAATCAAACTTTTTGAATTTGGTCTGATCCTTGTCGTATAGCTTGCTGGCTCGCGTTTTAGCCGTAATGTTTTATTTTACAGTCCAGTTGTAGTTTAGACCCCCATTTTTGTAGAAATCTTCCGGCGTATATTTCGAACTATACTGCGACTAGCTTCGTTTGGTGGTTACATTAACGCCGAAATGTCCTAGATTTGCTTTGAAAACCGTCCTGAATTTGATTCCGGAAATTTTCATATCCTCTGTGATTCTTACATGCAACTTTTTCGGGTCTCATTACTTTGGTGCAGCATTATGTCTCACCTCTTTGCCATTCTGATATAGAGAAAAGCTAGAAAGCTTCAAATCGACTTTCCAGTCAAGTCTCAGAGAGGCGAGTACCGTATACCTTATAACCTACGAGAAAGATCGTCGAAATCAGAAAATGTATGTGTTTGTTACTCTCGAGTGGGAAACTTTAAACGACTTGGTACGTGGTACTGTCGGATTCATACTGTTATTTCCCCATTACATCAACTGACTAAATCTACACCTTCTGTAAATATTACTTGGGGAAGGATTGTGTTCTTGTACCTGCTTTTTTCTTAACCCGCGGGATCTGGCGTTTGTTGAGCCATTGAGGTTCCACATCGATCCGAAACTTAGAGCTAGTGAGCTCATTGCTTTGTCGCGATCAACGTGATAGTTCCTGGCAAAGAAGCTAGACACCGAATTCTCATTTGTCCAATGATGGCATGTTCTTATTTCCCCTCATCCGTTGCTTTTGCTAGCACGCTGCTTGACCCGTGTAACTTCGGACTGTCGCTAATACATTGTGTGAGTATGAGGAGGAAGACATGGCTGAACTGATATGGAAAAACTTTGTTTCAAACGAACGGTATAGCGCTCCCACAAGCTGCTGTTAATTTTTTTTACTGCACGGAATTCCGCTTTCGGAGATACAGGTTTAAGAGTGCGATCCCACAGTAAATTTCCATATAAATAGGTACTGTAATGATTATTAAAATGGGTGCAACATTCTTTGTATTAGATCACTAGTCCCCAATGTAACACCTATTTTTTCGCAAACACTTGCTGATTTTTACAAACTTGGTTTCAAATGTAGGATACAATACCAGAAATTTCAAAAATCGAATTTGTATTTTACATGCCAAATGCCAAAAGCGAAATACATATAGGTACCAAGCGTAATAAGACTGTAGCAGACTTATTGAGTTATGGAATCATAGCTCGGATATATGAGAAAGGAACGATTGCACCACTAGGTTGATTAAAACAGGTTTTTCAAATTAGTTATAGCATATTGACCGGTTATTTCGTCATTAGAGCAATATATGTTTAGAATAGCAGTATATCTCAGACAGTATCTCAATATCTCTGAAGAGAACGTCAATGCAACAGCAAAGTGTTCCAATCATCACTATACCTGTACTCATCTCAAGTATTGTCCGACAAGGCATTTTTGGTCTGCGATTTTGCTTTGATCTTGCATGATATTGCAAGATTACAACTTCGAATTTTTGACAAAATAACGGGTGAGTCAGAAGTAGCTGGACTAAACTAAAACCCAGGATAGGTTTTCTTTATAACAAATAAGTTTTATATCTAGTAGTTATTTTAAAAAAAAGTAGGACAGCTTATGGTCTATCTTTCTCAAGTGTACCTAAACTTTCTTTACTGCTCCCATCATGGTCTAGGCGACATTGAGATCTACTCTGCATATCCTTGATTTTAATTGTGCTGCTGAAGCAGCTTCCCAAAATCTATAAAAGTAGGCTTTGAGACACACGCATAAATCAAATAGGGTCAGCTTTCTTCGTATGCCGCTAACATGACAAAAAATATGTAATACGACGCGTTTATCCAAGTCAAAAATCAACACCAAGCTTTCGGGTAGTACTAATTTAGCACAAACCCTGTGCTTTTCTACTGCGCAGAACAAGCGACGATATAATGCGTAAGACGGAAAAATTGAAAAACGCTGTTATGAAGTTTTTCAAATCAAGTTTTACTTGCTAGGGTGGATGTACCAATAGTCGCATGCTTAAGGAAAACTTTTGATAAAAATAGACCTATGGGCAATGTTAATACATTAAACGAAAGCTTTCAGTCCCTTCTTCATAGGAAAAATATAAAGATGGCTTAGTAACCAATTTATGTATTCAAAACAGCTTGTACCACTATAGGAACACATGTACCAATAGTGGTGCAATCGCTAATTTCGGTTCCTATTGTTGCAAATCCCATTGCTTTCTTATGGGACTTGCAACTATAGGTACACTACATCAACTATAGGTGCAAGGGAGCTCAAAATTCTAAGAAAATGATTTTTTTCAATAGTTATTTGAGCAAATTTCAAGGATAACAGTTTTATTGTCGCATAATTTTAGTGCGATGAATCGCTAAAAAAATATATGTTGATGGTTGGTATCTTACTTAGGCGTATAACCCACTACTGCAACTATTGGTACACCTCAACTATAGGAGCACCCACCCTACCATTAGTTTCCTCGGATTCTTACGAATCCATTGGTATACTATACTTGGGTAGTTTTATGGGAAAAGCGAGAGAAAATGCGGGTTGAAGAAATCATTTCATTAGCGTGCACGCATACATTCATATGAGTATCGTATATGCGTATTATATTAATATCCTCAATTCTGCAGATAAGAAGAAAAAGAAGCCCGACGGGTGCCTTAAGAATGAAATGTGGTTTACTACGTAAATACGAAAATCATCCATTTCATTTTCATATGTCAAAAACATTGAAAATATGAAAATTTAAAGAAAAAAATATGCAACTTCATTTCTTATTACATTTTTATTCCACATTTTTCAATTGACTAAAGGGTTGCTAAAATAAAAGTTTTCCTATTACTGCAGTAGAACGTATTTGAATGTATAATGTTTGCCTTAAAATGTATGGAATTTTATTAATAGAAAATGTAAATGTTGATTTTTTCATAAACATTACATTCTGAGGAGTCTCTTAAAGTTAAATTTCGTGTGAATAAGAATAACATTTTATTATATATGGTAATACAAATGTACAATTTTTCAACACGATTTTTAAAAATATAAAAATTTTACCGCATTTACCGCATTACCGCGCGGTGCGGTGCGGTAAATAAAGTGCGGTTGCGGTGCGGTTCTATTATTTTTTTTGCGGTTGCGGTGCGGACAATCCATTTACCGCCCACATCCGCACCGCGACGAACCCTAGTTGGGCGTAGTCCTAATTTTAGATTTTGGTTACCAATCACCAAAAAAAATCAAAAATACGGACAAAAAGTACAAACACAAATAATCTCTTATCTAATAATTTGACTAGTATATCACACTTTCCTAAGAGAATTTAAGTTACAATGCATTTTGCGTATATTTTATATTTCAGTTTCATCGCCTACTACGATTATTTGCAATCATTTTCTTAAACCTATTTCTATTTTTTATATTTGTGTTGAATCAGCGAATAATACTATGATTTGTTTTTGTCAAAATATAACGCTAAATTTGAACTAGAAGCTCAAGTATCATTCTTTATTTTTGGCGTAAAGTAGCCCCCGTGGCGTAAAGTAATCCCCGATGACGGTAATTAGATTAGTCAGCATAATTTTTTTTCTAATCCAAGTAATTTTTGTTTTTGTGTGGGGAGATGTATAATCAATTGAAAATTACATTTTCCAGTGCAGTGTGGGGCAAGGTCGAATTTGAAGCAAAGCACTATAGTGTTGTAATCGTTTCATTGGTTAGTTTAATCCCAAACATGCAAATAAAGCAATTCTGGAGAAAATTTAGATTAGGACGAGAGATTCTCTTTGGGGTTTCTCTCTTCTGTTCATTAGTAAGTCGTTTTAACATTTACTGCTCAACTCTTTGCATAATATTCTAATAAAAAACGTCGGCTTTCGATATGTATTGGAAAATTAGTGCAATGAGACGTCGTAATAATCGAAAGAGAAATTGAACAAAGAGATGTTCTCAATGTTACTACGTCTTAATTTCAATTACAGTAATGTTTCGATTATATCACGCCTAGTTATATATATATATATATATATATATATATATATATATATATATATATATATATATATATATATATATATATATATATATATATATATATATATATATATATATATATATATATATATATATATATGTATATATATATATTTATATATATATATATATATATATATATATATATATATATATATATATATATATATATATATATATATATATATATATATATATATATATATATATATATATATATATATATATATATATATATATATATATATATATATATATATATATATATATATATATATATATATATATATATATATATATATATATATATATATATATATATATATATATATATATATATATATATATATATATATATATATATATATATATATATATATATATATATATATATATATATATATATATATATATATATATATATATATATATATATATATATATATATATATAGCGAGCGATGTATATATGTATAAAACAATATATTAGTATAGGTATATATATATTCACATATACATACTAAGATACGTTCATATACATATGTGCACACACAGATACATGCATACATATATGAATATATAAGCGTGATATAATCGAAACATTACTCTATCTCCATAATTATATAAAAATGTACATGTGATCGGAAAAACTTTTCATCCTAATTTTCTTTCGCAGCGTATATGTTGTTCTATAAAAACTTGGTTTTGATACTTTAGTGATATTCATACGAATTGAGATATATTTTAGCCTTTTTAGTAGTTTAATTATTTGAAATAGTTTTTTAGGGTACAGTAGATTTTGTGTCATATTGTCTCTATTCTTATTGCTAATGCAGCATGTTTCGCATTTCATTATACATTTCTCAATGCAGACTAAAATTACGAGAGATGAAGAAATATACAAGCAAGAAGTAATACGATTAGAAATGGATTTGAGTGATCTGGAATCCTCTGTCGAAGGGTTGCGCGGAGAAGTTATTAACCGCCGTTCACGGGTAAATATGACGGCGGTGGAAGACATGGCACTTGTATTAAGCCGAGCAAGGTAAGTTCAATGAGTGTTCTGTATTATATTGTGAGCTTCTAGGATTTTGTGAAAAAAATATTTAGATTACCGGTTGTACAATACATATAGATTACTAGATTAGGATTGTCGCTGGTATCGGGGAAAGGAACAAAAGAGATTTTAACTACTAGAGGTCGCATGTCGATGATTTATTATCTCGCTCTTACATATGATAAGTCCATTAGTTTGACACATTGTCCAGGTACATACATTGCAAAGTAATGGGATACAATATACTAATGAAACACTGTTGGCACCACACGCAAAGAAAAACATAATGGGACTCTTGTTCCCAAACATTCACTGTATATTTTCCTCAATTTTTCTTGGATGTTTCCACTTCCCTAAAACTACCCTAACGCTCGCGATTTTTTCGCGCCTAATTTTAACAATTCACCTTTTATTGTACTTTTTTGTATTGATCTGAGGTCTCAGTAGCCAGAGGTACGCATAGCACATGGGCCGAGCCTCGATCATCTATACAAGTCTAACGAGCAGAAATGTCTCCTTTATTAAAAATTTTCTGACATTTATATAGTCGAATTTTTTCTAACTTCAGCGAAACTCCGCCTACTATCTACCTCTTTGTTACTCCTGAGTCTTCCGTGCGTAATGTACTCCTAATGTGCTCATGCCGTCACCTACTACTTTCCGAAGATCCAACGAGCATAAATAATTCCTAGTTGTGGTGCTAATGAGTCTTCGGCTCATAATCGCGATCAGGGGCCGCCTTCAATCACTCTTCAATCAAATGTTGCGGTCGTATTCGCATAACAATACTTGCTCAAACTTATTTGTGTGAATACGAAGCTTACCCGAACGTAAATACAATTTGTTAAAAATTCTGCTAATGTGTTTTAACTACTAATACCATTCTATTACCCGAAGATTTTACCAACATAATTTCATTTGTTCATTAAGTTCATATGACATTTGTGATGATAGAAGCACGCCCAATTAATTCTCCTCGCTCTACTACATATTGGCCCGGTTGAGTTCTATATGATCATGAACATAAACAAGTTCGGAGCTGAGTTCCATATGCCAATGAGTATAAACATAAACAATCACCTGTAGCCGGTATGCCTGAGTCATCGATCACTGCTCGCAGTGGCTATTGAAAAGAAATCATTGCTGCCTAAAGTGGGTCGCTGAAAAATAATGCTACCTAAGCAGAACTACATTTGCGATCGATTCGATTCTCCTTTTAACTTGCAGGTTTTTTTTCTTCGTAGTACTATCCATAGGTTTTGCGCTCCAGAAAGCAGGTGCATCTCCCCTTCCTAATGAGTTGGTAATTATCTTGAAGAGATCATTATCAATGATATGTGTGGGTTATATACATATTTGTTCACCGTTTTTCTAAATATGTTATTATGCTGTCTTCCCAGAAGCCGTTGCGGTTACTGTGGCTTGAAGTCTGCCTTGGGATGTCATCTTCCAGGTTGTTCGTTCATATGGCACTACCTGTACATGTTTTCCGTGTATCTTGGAACTCATCAATTGGTCGACTTTGGATATCGGCTGTGGGTGTTTCGGTTGCCATCTCGTGATTACGTGGTTGGTTTAACGTTTGTTCGCTTCCGCTTCCTTCATCTGTGCTGCATCTGGTACTTGGGTTGCGTTTACTTCGAGTGAATTTTGTAATTTCGTATTTGTTTCGTGTTTCTTTTTCTCTTTCTTCTGCGTTCGTTGTTGTCGTTCTTGTGGTTGCCGAGAACAGGATATTAGACTTATGCTGCCTCGTGAACTGTATAGTGTTGCAGACGAAATGCGACGTGTAATTTATCTCAATAGTCGACATGACAAAATGAGTAAGTAAGCAGATAACATTGATCTAATGCTGATTAGGCTAATGAAGTATATTTTTTTTTGTTTCAAGTGTTTCACTGTCGACTCGTAGCTCATCAAGTTCGTGGCTGGCAAGCCATTTTGTATAAGTGCAAAGTGTACTAAGAATGTAATGGACATTTCCACAACTATGTTGAACATAAACAGCCTCCGTGCCATAGTTTAGAGAAATGAGAAAGACACAATTGCACCGCTAGGTGGATTAAAACAGGTTTTTTTTCTTCGTTTGAGTCACTAAGTTAGATTAGAAGTCGTTAATGGGACCTAGTCTCACAGTCACTTCACTTAGTGACTAGAAGAAAAATTCCTTCAAGTCACTAGGTGACGCGACTGTGAGAATAGGGCCCAATGTGTCTTTTTTTATTATTTTAAATTAGTAATTTTAGTTGAAGCAACATTAGTTTATTAGTAATGTGCATTCGAATTATTGTGATTAACTAATAGCCGTAAGCTTAAAGGCGTACTAAATGTTTTTAAACCAGACTAACTTTAAACCCGGCCTAAAATATTTGGTAAGCTTTAATCACACGATGCTGTTGTCTTTGTAATGCTTAATTTATGGCCGACTTGATAGTGTTATGACCCTTCCTACTGGATTCTCACTGCTGGAGTTTAATTTTCCTTGCTGATTGTATGATGACTGCTTTATTCCTGTCATCTGGTTTGTGAAATGTGGGTTTTGACATGCTTCTTTATTCCATTGGTACAATATTATGTGTTGTTTTGCCTCAGCCATAGTTTGACTGACTGGGCTTTACTGGACACTGCATAATGGCTGGCAGTATGTCCAGCGTGAGTCGATTTTTGTGGTTTGCGATTCTTTGTTATGGTTTTTTCTTGATTCATATTGCAGCTGCTCGCTTCCTTCGGTTCGTTCGCTCGCACCGGTCTTTCCCTTTCGTTCGTTGGTCATGTTCTCATCCTTCACTGTTACTCAGCCCTTGCGTCACAACCCAACACCTTCAATCCTCTGTCTTCCGCCTGTTTCGTCAGCTGTTATCATAAATTTTCACACTAAAAGTATGTGGTGATGTTGGCTTCCTGGGGATAAAAAGAAATTTCTGTTGTCCATGATCTTTAGATTTCACTTTTTTCTTGTTACCGGAATTCGTCGTTACATTTTGGTTCGTCGTGTTTTTTCAATGTTATTTATGTTGTGTATTTTCATTCCGTTTAAAATCTATGCTAGTTATGTGGCTTTCTTCTCTTATTAAATTTTATTTGTTGAATTTTCTTGCTTAGGCATTCTATCTAATTTTCTGTTCAGGTTTTCTATCTTATCTATCAGTGTGGATTGTGAAAAATAGTAATATTAGTAATTTCTATTACGAAACGTTTTGCCTTTCTCAATAGAAAGGTATTGCAATTGCTCTGGAAACCGACTTTTTAACGGAGGCCCGGAGGGCCGAGTGACATATACCATTCGATTCAGTTCGTCGAGTTCGGCAAATGTCTGTGCGTGTGTATGTATGTATGTTTGTGTATGTGCGTCTGTGTGTGTATGTGACCAAAAATGTCACTCATTTTGCTCAGAGATGGCTGAACCGATTTTGACAAACTTAGTCTCAAATGAAAGACACAACGTTCCCATAGGCTGCTATTGAAATTCTGATGGATCCGACTTCCGGTTCCGGAATTACAGGGTGGTGAGCACGATCACGCATAAAATGTCGATTTTAATAAATTCTGCAATGAATGTATAAAGGTGAAATTTTTTTCAAAATATGATTTGTAGTATTAGGTCACTAAATCCATTCAAAGTCTCTTTGGCTACTATCATCGGTTCCGGAAGCCCCGGCGGAAGTATCTAAATTCAGAATCCCAGTCACATCGGTTTCTCGGAGATGGCTAGATCGATTCAACCAAACTTAGTCTCAAATGGAAGGTATTGCGCCTCCGTAAATGGCTATTAAATTTCATCGTGATCCGACTCCAATGAAAGTAAAAAAGGTAAAAATTTCGCTAAAATGTCTCTCAAACAATTTAAATCTGCAGTTCTAGGTCACCGACGGCCAAACAAACTTTCGTTGACTACATTGACCACCATAGACGGTTTCGGAAGTGCCCGGGAAAAGCGGCCATCTTTCAGAACTAGCAACTGTCTGGAAGGAACTTGATAACTTATCAGTGCAAAAATGTTCATTTGTACGAACCTTCTGACTGTAATTTTTCTAACTTATAACCATTTGATCGATCTGAAACATATCGGAAAATGAAAGCGAAGTAAATAACTCTAAGCAACGGCGTAGCCAAGAGAAGGTTTTGGGGTTTAACACCATACAACTCCCCCCCCCCACCACACTAAAAAAATTGGATTGAAGTTGAAAATTTATTGATGCTGACTGATTTAATTCAATATTACAATAACAATTATCTGATCCGTACATTGATAACCTGTTGTTGTAAACATCATGAGGACTTTTAATAAATTGTCGGAATGGTTCCTTATATGTAACTGAGCTATTGGTCTTGATTTCACAGTTGTCTAATAGCATCAATATCAAATTCCTGCCTGAAAACATTCCAATAGAAAATTCCAGAGTTCTGTAATCAATCATAATCCTCAGATTTCTTTTCAAATTGAGCTCGCTTTTGTAGAGATGTACTGTAATAAGGGTCTTTATTTAATAGGAAGCGTACTTAAAATTGGTTTAATGTCTATGAAACATAGAACTGCTCACCAAAAAATGCATAACTTTCAACATTTGCTAAAAATGTTTTTGTCATTCTCATTCACTCTAAAATTCGTCAATCTAATCCCGACCCCGAGGGCCGAGTGTCATATGCCAATCGACTCAGTTCGTCGAGATAGGAAAATGTCTGTGTGTGTATGTATGTGGAAAAAAATGTGACCTCTGTTAATCAGAGATGGCTGAATCGATTTGCACAAATGAAATGAAAAATTTTCAAAATCAAATTTGTATTTTTGATGCCAAATGGCTTTTTAATGCATGAAACATTGAGATTTGATGTACTCTCGAAAAAAAATAATGTTTGACAAAAATTGATTTTTTTGGACTTTGGTACATTTTTGCCTTTCTCATATAGAAAGGTTATGCAATCACTCTAAAAATCGTCAATCATACCGGCCCGGAGGGAGTATGCAGTGAGGGGTTGCTACTTTAAAATTAAAACTAGTTTAAAATTTCTTAACAAGTTGAAAATTTTCGGCAGGACCCGGACCTTCCGGATCTTTCTCCATGATCCGCCGCTGGTTTCAAGCGATGTTTCAGTATCACATAGTATCTCAAGATCGTGGCTGTCGATCCATTGTACGTATGTGCAAATCGTACTGAACATGTAATATTCATTTCCACCATTGTATTGAACATAACCAGCCATGGAATTGTAGTCTGGACAAATGAGAAAAGCACAATTGCACCACTAGGTGGATTAAAACAGGCTTTTATTTTGGGAATGCGTCGAGTTGAGACGAAAACGTAATATGATTAATAACGAGGATAACACTTTCCGAATGTAGAGAGAAATTTATGAAAAATGACGATTTCCATTCGACTCTAGCAGGTTCTGATCGATTTTGATGAGAATTTGATTTTTGTTATATGACCAATTATATGTATATGTCAAATGTTCAAAAACAGTAATTTAAGGTCAAGATAATCATTTTGAAACCGCCAATTTCGGAGGTTTAGTATCTTAGATGAGTTTTACAAACGTTAAACAGCGCATCAATTGATAAAATAATGTTGACGGTATATCGTCCAAGAAGTATTTATGGTGAATTTTCTCAGGTTAATATTCATGACTACAATAAAGTCTCAACAAATTCGCTAAAGACACGAACTCTGTTACTATTTTCTGAAAAATTAATTCTGCATAATTTTAAAACTTCAAAAATTACGGTTTCGGAGTTATGCCGTTTGGACAGTAAGATCGATTTTCACCACCAAAATTGGTATTGTAAAAAAACGTAAGGGCGATACTTCAATGCTGATAGGTGGGACCGAAAAAGTAAACAATCGCCTAAGGGGCGATACTATCATTTTGTAAATTTCAATAGCAAACACAAATTTTAATTTAATAATTTCAAATACTTCATGAAGTTTTAGGTTTCGATCACTGAACCATACAATCTAGGATGTAAAAACACAATAGTTCTTAAATAGGAAATAAAACTAAGTCTTTGAATGGTGTCACTGCTAGTATCGCTTTTTTCAAGAAAAAGCGTTGATTTCTTAGTTCTAAGTCGCGTTGGAAATTTGAGTAAAGTATAAACTTCAAAAATTCAGTTTTCCCACCCCAATGCATTGATTGAGGAATTTAGATATTTTATTAACAGAGCATTAGCAATAATTCGTTTGTATGTCTATTTTATGGGCCATTTTTGCCTTTCTCATATAAATAAAGGCTATGCAATCACTGTAAATATCGACTTTTTAACCGAGGCCCGGAGGGCCGAGTGTCATACACCATTCGATTCAGTTCGTCGAGATCGGCAAATGTCTGTGTGTGTATGTGTGTTTGTGTCATTTAAACTCACACAATTTTCTCAGAGATGGCTGAACCGATTTTCGCAAACTTAGTTTCATCTGAAGGGTATAACTTGATTGATCCGACTTCCGGTTCCGGAGTTACGGGTTGAAGAGTGCGGTCACACAGCAAATTCCCATATAAACTGGTACCACCATGATGTTCAAATGATGTAAAACATATTAAAATTGATATAACGTTACTCTAGTTTGCGGGTCTGGATTACTAATGATCAATCAAAGCAAATTTGACCACATTGGCCACCTATGACGGTTCATGACGTTCCCGGGGAACCCGCCAAGTTCCTAAGCTAATATCATACCCATTCCCCAACGAATTCCCTACCGATTTTTACAAACGTGATTTCAAATGGAAGATACAGTAATACCATTGACTGCTGCTCGGTTCTGACTCTTGCTTCCGGAGTTACAGGGGTGTTAGTAAGGATACACTGGAATTTCCCATATAAATCGGTACAATCGTAATACATCAGAGGCTAAAAACTATTGAAATGGTCACCAAATTACTTCTAATCGCAGATCTAGATCACTGATTGCCAATCAAACATTCTTTGAATATATTGTCCACTATCGACGATTCCGGAAGTCCGGAATTCCGGGCGTATTCCACAATTAAAGTCACATCGGTTCTTCTGTGATGACTGAACCGATTTTCTCAAACCAAGTCTCAAATGAAAGGCAAAATATGCAGTTGAGTATTGGGTATCCGCCCCCCGCCCTTGCATTTACACCACCCTCCTTCATCACTCCCCTCCCCATGGACCACCCTCACGCCCGCATTTCCTTCATCCACCCCGTATACCGAAATAAGATGAAGGATTTCTGACGCATCCTCCACTTCCACTCTACTAACCCCCCATTCCCTCCACTTTCAAACCCATTCCACTAATATTTCAAAATATAATCACATGAAGATAACATTGAACTCATGCTGATTAAGCTAATTAAATATTATTCTTTTGCCTTTCTCATATAGAAAGGTTATGCAATTGTTCCAAAAACCGCCTTTCTAACCGAGGTCCGAGTTTCATGTAACATTCGACTCAGTTGTATGTATATATGTATGTATGTATGTATGTATGTATGTATGTATGTATGTATGTATGTATGTATGTATGTATGTATGTATGTATGTATGTATGTATGTATGTATGTATGTATGTATGTATGTATGTATGTATGTATGTATGTATGTATGTATGTATGTATGTATGTATGTATGTATGTATGTATGTATGTATGTATGTATGTATGTATGTATGTATGTATGTATGTATGTATGTATGTATGTATGTATGTATGTATGTATGTATGTATGTATGTATGTATGTATGTATGTATGTATGTATGTATGTATGTATGTATGTATGTATGTATGTATGTATGTATGTATGTATGTATGTATGTATGTATGTATGTATGTATGTATGTATGTTTTTTTTTTTTTGAGAGCAGTAAAAAAAATTTCAGAAAAACCCTGAGTGAGGAAAAATGTGCAAAAACCCCATTGTCAGGGAACGGGTTTGGGCTGCCATCACCCGACCCGCTAAAAACCACTGCTCTTGCCCAGAACCTGATTCCTCCCCGGCACTACCTTACGGCATTACTTCGGGGAGGGGTTTTTATGTGCATAGCACACACTCTAATTCAACTACTTACTAGTTCGTTTCTTCCGTAGGGTGACAGCCCCACTCCTCGACACACCACCAATTCTCTACCATCCACACAGACTGGCAAGCTCTGCATGGCAGTCGGAAAGCTGGCTGTGAGTCGAGGCTTAGTACTCCTCCCCTACGAGTACAGTCTGAGCGGCAAACTTCTGACTGTCTAATTCACCGAGCCCTGCGGCTCGCTTGTGCCGGTTAGCACCGCAACTCCCTTCTCGCACCATTCAACGCCGTTTACTCTTTGAGCACCAGACTTGTTCGCGAACTACTCGGTCTAGTCCCCGACGATGGACCTAGCCTACTCCGACGGAGAATTCCCCGGCGAGAGAAGTTCTCCCGAAACCGAGCCAACCAACCAGATGTCGAGGTCAGTTCGGCGATTCCGGTGGAGCAGAGCGTCCGGTTCGCTGATGCCCCGACGACCTGCGACTGGTGGTATTTCGTCACGGTCTACTCAGTCTAGTCCCCGGCGATGGATCTAGCTTACGCCGACGGAGAGTTCCCCGGCGAAGGAGACTCCCCCGGTACCGATTCTTCTTTTGTTTTAGCACCACAATTTCATGAGCTCTTTGGCTTCCTCTCGTTCCGTTTCGCCCGATCTACTCGATCTAGTCCCCGGCGGTGGATCTAGCCTACTCAACGGGCCATACAGTAGGTGCTGAGGTCTATCCGGCGATTCCGGTTGGAGCGTAACTTCCGGTTCACCGGCGCCCCAACGACCCACTGCTAGCTCTGCGACGCGGTCTACTCGGTCCAATCCCCGGCGGTGGATATAGCCTACTCACGAGCTACCCGGAAGGATGTCGAGGTCGGTTCAGCGATTCCGGTGAAGCTTGACGTCCGGTTCCCAGGCGCCCCGACGACCCAACTCGGTGCTACATCACGCACTACTCAACTGGTCCCCGGCGGTGGACCTAGTCTACACAGTTGGAGAGTTCCCCGGCGGCGGAATTTCTCTTGAAACCCGATTTGCGGTTTCTTGTTGGTCTCTACGCCACTTCCTCTGCAACTCGGAGAGTATGCTCGAGACCACTCTGTTGACAGCGTCCCAGGTATGTTCGTCACGGCACATCTCTTCGACGATATTGTCCGCTGTCATACCAGGTATACCCCTACGTACTTCTTCGAATCTAGGGCATTCGAAGACCACGTGTTCCGGTGTCTCCTGCACGGTCGCACAACCCGGGCAAAGGGGTGACGAAGCATGTCCAAACCGATGCAAGTACTTCCGGAAGCATCCGTGCCCGGACAAAAACTGCGTCAAATGGAAGTTCACCTCTCCATGCTTCCTATGTACCTAGGCCGATACATTTGGGATGAGTCGGTGGGTCCACCTTCCTTTCTCCGCGTTGTTCCACTCCTGTTGCCATTTAGCCAACGAGTCCGCTCGAACCTGTCTCCTGGCGTTACGTGCATTTCTCCGCTGATAGCATTCCACGTCCTCCGCCAGGGTAATGCAGATGGGGATCATCCCGGCGATAACGCATACTGCCTCCGACGATATTGTTCTGTAGGCACTCGCGACTCGTACGGCCATCAGTCGGAATGTCCTGTTTAGCTTTTCACGGTTCCGCTTGGTTTTCAGCGCAGCACTCCAGGCAGGAACCCCATATCGGAGTATCGATGACGAAACAGTAGATAGCAGACGTCTCGTGCTGCTTCTCGGACCGCCGACGTTTGGCATGATTCTCGCTATTGCGTTCGTTGCCTTCGCCGACTTTTCACAGGCGTAATCAACGTGGTTGTTGAAGCTCAACCGGTCGTCGATTATAACTCCCAATTGCTTCAATGCACGTTTCGATGCAATCACGTGCCCTCCGACGTCGATCTGCATCCGTTGGACCGATCTGCAGTTACTGACCAGCAACACCTCCGTCTTGTGGTGAGCTATTTGTAGCTTGACCCCGTTCATCCAGCTCTCGATCGCGTCTATTGTCTCCGTCACCGACACCTCCACTTCTTCAAGTGTCTCACCCATCACCGTTAGTGACACGTCGTCCGCGAAACCTACGATTTTCACTTTCCTAGGCAGCTGCAGCGTTAACACCCCATCGTACATCCCGTTCCAAAGGGTTGGACCGAGAATGGAGCCCTGAGGAACGCCCGCTGTGACACGCAATGACTTCTGTCCTTCGCTCGTCTCGTACAGTAGCACTCTGCTCTGAAAGTAGCTCTTCAGGATCTGGCACAGATAGTCGGGAACCCTCATTCTATGCAGCGCTGCAGCGATGGCTTCCCAGCTGGCACTGTTGAACGCGTTCTTCACATCTATCGTGACCACAGCGCAGTATCGATCTTCTCTTCGCTTCTGTTTAGATGACTTCTCGGCACTCTCGAGCACTATCCGAATTGCATCCACTGTCGATGCTCCTTTGCGGAAACCAAACTGCATCTTGGACAGTCCGCGCTCACCTTCCGTGAATTTCGTCAACCTGTTAAGAATGATCCTTTCCAGGAGTTTTCCGAGTGTATCCAGCAGGCATATGGGTCTGTACGAGGTCGGGTCGCCAGGTGGCTTCCCTGGCTTCGGCAGCAACACCAGCTTCTGGACCTACCACATTTCGGGGAAGTTGCCTTCATTTAGGCACTTCTGTATCACTATCCTGAACATGTCCGGATATGCCAGGATCGCAGCTTTCAGTACCACGTTTGGTATTCCATCCGGACCAGGGGCTTTCTTTGGTTTTAGGCGCTTCGATGCTTCTACTAGCTCGTCGTTAGTCACTTGCCGATCCATGTTTGTTCCTTCTTCCTCGCCGTGCGGTGACGGTGGCCATATAGTCGGATCGTGCTTCGGGAAAAGACCCTCGACGATTATCTTCATCTTGCTCGGACACATTTCGGCTGGCGTCGTCGGACCCTTCATTTTCGCCATCACGACTCGGTATGCGTCACTCCAGGGATTGGCGTCTACTTCTCGGCATAGCTCCTTGTGGCACTTGCTAAGTCTGATCTCCCGTTTTAGAGCGGCCCTAGCTTCCCAAAACGATGCCTTATGCTCTTCTCTATCTGGTTCCGACCTTGCTCTTTGGGCCCGCCTTCTGGCTCTGAGACAAGCAGCGCGTAACGTACTAAGCGTCTCGTTCCACCAGTAAGCTGGACGCCGTTTGTTGCGTGGTTCCAGTTTTCGCGGCATTGTGGCGTCACAAGCCGCCACAATCCTTCTTGTTAGGTCAGCCGCATCCACGTTCTCGGTCCCGCCGTTCGGCCGAAGTGCCTCAACAAAGAGGTCTTTGTTGAAGGCTTTCGTCTTCCACTTTCGTTCGCCGGTCACCCTTCTCTGTACTGCCGCGGGGTTCCGTTGGCCGATACGGTAGCGAATCTCCTGGTGGTCACTATGCGTATACGTTTCGCATACTCTCCAATCCATGTTCGCCGTCAATGAGGGACTACAGAATGTGACGTCTATGATGGACTCCCTCCCGTTTCTCCGAAATGTACTAACAGAGCCTTCATTGCACAATCGTACGTCTAACTTCGCTAGAGCTTCCTGCAGGATACACCCTCTTGTGTTGGTTACTCTACTGCCCCATTCCACAGCCCAGGCGTTGAAGTCACCACCAATGACTACCGGCTTCCGATCGATCAACTGCTCGGTTAACTGATCCAGCATTAGGCTGAACTGCTCTACTGTCCACCTTGGGGGAGCGTAACAGCTACATACGAAGATGCCGTTGATTTTGGCTATCACGAAACCCTCATAGGAACGTTCTACCACTTCTTGGATAGGAAATCTTCCCATTACTTGTATCGCTGCGGTTCCTGATCTATCCGCCACCCAGTTACCGTTATTAGGGGGGACTTGATAAGGCTCTGCGATCAAAGCGACATCGCACATAGTTTCTGTCGTAGACTGCCACAACAGTTGCTGTGCGGTATCACAGTGATTCAGGTTTATCTGGGTCATCTCCATCACCGTTGGCCTGCAGTCGCCTTCTTGTACGCTGGGCATTTAAAGCCACCCGTCTGATGGTCGTTTCCTTCCGCTGGGGTGCAAAGCAAGCACTTCGGCCTCTGCGTGCAGTCTCTCGCAAGATGGCCCGTCTCTCCGCATTTCCAGCACATCCCGGATCTGTCCGGGCCTTTGCAAGCCCCTGCTAAATGTCCAAAGCCTAAACATTTGAAGCATTTCTCTGCTTGTTTGTTTACTCGTGGGGCGGCTCTCAGTAGGCATCTCGACCATCCAACTGTAACCTTACCTACCTCCAGTGCCTTGTCTGCAGCGGTTACCGGTAAACGTATCATCGCTATCTGCGTTCCTCCGTATCCCTTTCTTAACCGGATCGTCATGTGCACCTCGCCCAGTTTGCACTGCTGCTTCATAGCACCTCTCAGCTCGTCTTCCGTCGTTATTTCGTCGAGGTCTTTGCACACGATTACCATCTCCGGGCTTAAGGCTTTAACTTCTGCCTTTCCACCCATTGATTTAGTTATAGTCTCCTGCAAGGCAGAGCTACTAGTCGTAGTATTCTTCTTAAGCTCGAGGAGCATCTCATTTTTTTGGGTACGCCTGACTCTTAACACGTTTTCCCCCAAATCTTTCAGCTCCGGGTCCTCTCTGACCTTTTTGAGCAGTGCTGCGTACGTAGTCTCGTCATTTGCTTTGACGAGCACGGCTTCTCCCTTAGGCGCCTTCTGACGAGCCGAGGGTTCTGATTTCCTCTTCTGCTCCCCTTTTCGCTCCTCCTTCTTTTTTTGCTGTTTCCCGCGTTTCTCCTTCCGACCTACAACGGTGCTCCAGCTTTCACCCTGTAAGGTGGCGTCCTTTTCTTCGGCAGCAACAGCATCCTCGAGCGTCTGCCTCTTTGACCCGCCTGGTCTTTCTTCTCCTGGCGAGGATCTTGTCCTCTTTGGAGTTATGGGAACTGGCGTGTTCTCCACTCCAATCTGCCTCTCCTTACCCTGTTTCGGAGGGGCTAGGAGGATAGTGGCCTTAGCCGACGCGGATGCTCGCTCAGCTGAATCTGCCCTCTGCGTTGCCGTATCGTACTCTTTCACGGCAGACAGTAGCGCCTTCCGGATTTTGATGACCATCTCCTTAATGTCTTTGTGGACATTGTTTCTCATGTCCACGAACTTGTGGAGCTCCTCCACCAAGTGCCTCGCTACCACTACCTTTGGCGTTTGTGGGGTGTAGCTCCTTCCGCTCTGCTCCAGGTGTTTTTGTTACTGCTGTTGCTGTTGCTTCGGCTTCCCCTCCTCCTGCTCTTGCTGGGTGACTTCAGCTACTATTGGTGGTGGTGACCTCACCAACCCACCTCTGGCAAACGGATTTGCCGTGCCTGCTCCATTTATATCGGTTGCTTGTTGTTTCTCCATTTTATTTTATTGGGTCCCAACTCCGGGCCGCTATCTCCACTCGCTGCACATAGTCGCCTCTCGCGATCCCATGATTATCTATGCTGCCGAAAAGCAGCAGTGAGGTCATGCAAGGGTTGACACCATCTCTCATGGGGAGTAGTGTTCAGAGCCGGATCGGCGTAAATCGGGAATACTTCAACCGAACCTAGTACCACCAACCAAATGGTGGCGAGTTTCGAACGTACCCGGAGACCTGCCAGGGTTTTGCTGGAACGGAGGCAGCCATGCTGTTAGCCCACTCGCCATTTCAAGTCGGTTTCATCCTTCCTTACTCAGGGAGTAGAACAGCACGCCTGTCAGCCCTAAGTCGCCATCCTTTTCGTCATCCGTGTCCTGTCCGTTGCCGTTCGCCATGGCCAGTATACCATAATCAAGATGTTACTGGCGTCGATTCTGATGTGCCGGTTGGCACTCCGGTTGGGCTAGAGTGCTTTTATTGCCCAGATCTTAGATTATTGGAATCTTAGGATCTTAGCAGAAGCGGCACAGACTCGCTTCGTCGGAGCTGCTTTCGGAGTTATGGCTTTTTTTAGAGGTTCAGAAGAGCCCAATCTTAGCCCCACCATATCCTAGCAAAACTCCCCAACTCGCAGTAGGGCTGTGGGGGGGGGGGTTCGTTAGGCCCCTAGACTCCTGTCCTTCCTGTCCCTGCTGCCCCCAATGTATGTATGTATGTATGTATGTATGTATGTATGTATGTATGTATGTATGTATGTATGTATGTATGTATGTATGTATGTATGTATGTATGTATGTATGTATGTATGTATGTGTGTGTATGTGCGGATTTGTTAAAAAAATGTCCACATCGGTTTCTCGGAGATGGCTGAACCGATTTTTACAAACTAAGATTCAAATGAAAGGTATAATATTCCCATGCGTTGCTATTGAATTTCCTTTTCAACCGACATCTTGTTCCGGATTACGAGTTGAAGAGTATGGTTACAAAACAAAATTTGTTGATTTGTCCACATCGGTTTCTCGGAATTTTCTGAACCGATCTTGACACACTTGATTTTAAATGAAAGGTCCATCAGCTGCTGTTGAATTTTGTGTGGATGCGAGTTCTGGTTCCTGAATTACAGTGTGATACGTACGATCACGTAGCAAATCCCGATTCTAACGAATTCTGCAATGAATTAAAAAGGTGAATTTTTTTCCAAAATGTGAACACAACTGTTGAATTTGTAGATCTAGGTCACCAACAGTCATTCAAAGTCTCTTTGGCCACCATCGATGGATCCGGAAGCATCCAAATTCAGAATAACGGTTATATTGGTTTCTCGAAAATGGCTAGACCGATTTGATCAACTTAGTCTCAAATGAAAGGTGTTGAGTCCCCGGAAACTGATATTAAATTCCATCTCCATCCGACTTCCGGCTCCGGAGTTACGGGTTGTGGAGTGCGATCACATAGAAAACTCCGATTCAAACAGATACCGCGATGAATGCAAAAAGGTGCTCTTATATATACTTACCAAGTGTAATAATTATGAAAGACATTTCCATAATATCATATTGTACGAACCAGCTATTAAATCATGGTTTTGAGAAATGAGAAAGGCACAATTGCACCTCTAGGTGGATTAAAACAGGTTTTTCGCTTTCCCATTGATTTGGTTTCAGATTTCTAGCACTGAGGTTGTCCTATGCTGAACATCGCGAAACATCAAGTTCTAAATGTTCTCAAACGATATAATATCCGAAGAGAGTGATAAGAGTTATAAGAAATGTGTCACCACACTGTTAGGTGCATTAAAAGCGTTTTTCAGTTCAATGTTACCGTCGCTGCTTTTTTGCAAAATTTTAGAACGCGAATAATGATTTCTTTTCTTGTATATTTGTCATGTCATGTATAATAATAAAATGTAACATATGCATTTGAAAGCTTTTAATGAATATAAACAACGCAAACATTCTCGTGTGTATGATTGAGAAAGGCACAATTGCACTGCTAGGTGGATTAAAACGGGTTTTGCCTTTCTCATATAGAAAGGTTATGCAATCACTCTGAAAAACGTCAACCAAATCCCGGCCCGGAGGGCCGAGTGTCATATCCCATTCTACTCAGTTCGTCGAGATCAGAAAAAGTCGGTATGGGTGTGTGTATGTGTGTGTATGTGTGTGTATGTGCGTATGTGTCAAATAATGTCACTCATTTTTCTCAGAGATGGCTGGACCGACCCAAACTTAGTCTCAAATGAAAGGTGCAAGCTTCCCATCGGTTGCTATTGAATTTTGGATCGATCGGAATTCTGGTTCCGGAATTACGGGTTTAAGAGTGCGGCCACACAGAAAGTTCTCATATAAACTATAGGAAAAATTAAAAATAGAATTTATATTTTTGATGCTAAATGTCTCCAAGGTGCATGAAACGTCGAGATTTGATGCAAACTCGAAAAAAAAATTGACGACGATTCACTTTTTTGGATTTTGGCACATTTTTGCCTTTCTCATATAGAAAGGTTATGCAATCACTCTGAAAAACGTCAACCAAATCCCGGCCCGGAGGGCCGAGTGTCATATCCCATTCGACTCAGTTCGTCGAGATCAGAAAAAGTCGGTATGGGTGTGTGTATGTGTGTGTCTGTGTGTGTATGTGTGTATGTGCGTATGTGTCAAATAATGTCACTCATTTTTCTCAGAGATGGCTGGACCGATTTACCCAAACTTAGTCTCAAATGAAAGGTGCAACCTTCCCATCGGCTGCTATTGAATTTTGGATCAATCGGAATTCTGGTTCCGGAATTACGGGTTTAAGAGTGCGGCCACACAGAAATTTCTCACGATTAACTTTTTTGGATTTTGGCACATTTCTCATATAGAAAGGTTATGCAATCACTCTGAAAAACCTAAACCTAATCCCGGCCAAATTTTGAGTCGCATAAGGTTTCTGGATTTTAACAGGGGCGTAGTTGATGGTTTACGGAGTGGGGTTAGACCACCCCTCTACTGTTCACTCCCCTCCCTTAAAAATCTCCTTAAATCACCCCTTAAAAATCTCCTTAAATCACCCTCAGACAACCCACCCCATCCAGCCCTCATACCCCTCCCTTTCAATCCCATCATCTTTAAACCACTACTATATCACAAAGCATACCAATTTAAGCTGGGGAGACGTTCTTTCGTGGGACTTTCGCCCTCCTCACACACCCACCCTCGCATGACAAAATGAATAAGTAAGCAGATAACATTGATCTAATGCTGATTAGGCTAATGAAGTATGATATTTTTTTGTTTCAAGTGTTTCACCGTCGACTCGTAGCTCATCAAGTTCGTGGCTGGCAATCCATTTTGTATAAGTGCAAAGTGTTCTAAGAATGCAATGGACATTTCCACAATTATGTTGAACATAAACAGCCTCCGTGCCATAGTTTAGAGAAATGAGAAAGACACAATTGCACCGCTAGGTGCATTAAAACAGGTTTTTTTTCTTCGTTTGAGTCACTAAGTTAGATTAGAAGTCGTTAATGGGCCCTAGTCTCACAGTCACGTCACTTAGTGACTAGAAGAAAAATTCCTTCTAGTCACTAGGTGACGTGACTGTGAGAATAGGGCCCAATGTGTCTTTTTTTATTATTTTAAATTAGTCATTTTAGTTGAAGCAACATTAGTTTATTAGTAATGTGCATTCCAATTATTGTGATTAACTAATAGCCGTAAGCTTAAAGGCGTACTAAATGTTTTTAAACCGGACCAACTTTAAACCCGGCCTAAAATATTCAAGTTAAAGAAAATGAGTTAATTAGACAACGTGGCACGCAGAAAAAAGATTTGTAGGTTCAATAAAATTATGCATTAAATTCAATAAATTAAATTATTGGTCGGGAGATAATAAAATTATTTATTGAATTCAATAAAATTTATTTATTGTTTCAATAAAACAAAATTATCGTTCCGTTTTTCAATAATTATTTTATTGAAATTAAAAGAAAATTATTAATACTAAAAATGTATTTATTGAAAGCAAAAGTTTGTTGTTGCTCTAATAAAAAAATATTTTCAAACCAATAAGTTTGTTTGTTAAAGTGATAAACAATAAATGATTGGATTCAATAACACATATGTTTGGTTTAAATATGCTATTTTTTCTGCGTGGGTGAGTTATTTTTTATTCCGATATGCTCTTGCAGCACACTGATAAAATCAAGTACCCATTAATGCGTAGAAAACTACTCATCTATACATATAAAAGTCAAAGTTTGTATGTATATGATTTATAGACTCACAAACGGCTTAACCGATTTCCATAAAATTTTATACATGGTAGACATTTGTTATGGAGCGTGTTTGTGTGTTGTTGGTTGGAGATTATCAGCCCGCCAGATGGCGCTTCGAAACAAATTGTGTTTTACTCCTATTTCGTTGAAAGTCGCAGCAACGCGCGGTGGGTATTAGCTAGTTTTCAATAAAAGTGGAATAACCCATTAAATGGGTAAAGCGTTTGTATCCATAAATGAGTACAGACCTTGTACGTCAACCTGGGTATGTTTCACCCATTATTTTTCGCAGAACTGTTACAACAAAATGCGTAAAAAATACCCATTCATGAAATTCGCGCCAGAATGAAAAATACTGTCAACAGAATTATTTCTGAATTTAAAAAAACATAAAATAACATTCATTTCACATTATTGTTTCCTTATAAAAGTATAGGAATCTAGATAGAAATACTATTCTAAAACTACTTAACAAAATAAAACCGCCAACTGGGTATATTTTTGATGGCTGGGTCTTTTGGCTGCTCTAAAAATGCCGAACTGGCGCATATTTTCAACATCCTCAGTAGCCTAAACAGACGTTGTTTTCGGAGCATTGCCGAAATGTTCCGTTTCCGCCACGGACTCCGATGCAGGGCGATAATTTGCAGGTTCCACTACGATCCTTATGTGGTTTTTGTTTGAGGCGAAACTGAGTCAGTTCCTAACCCCAACTGCTGTCAAAATGTATGAACTGACAGTGGTTGGGGTTAGAACGTGACTCAGTTTCAGGTTCAAGCGAAATCGCCATTAGTTTGCAGGTTAACTCGCTTGAAATAATGCTCAAGGATTTTTCACCCATTATCAAGATCAACATACCCATTGACATTACCTCATCGAGTAGTTGTGAAATGGATAAAAAGTACTCATTATAAGAAACAAAAAATACCCATTTTTTGACAGCTCGAATAACTTCCGAAAATGAAATTTGAATACATAAAATGGGTAAAGTTTTTTACCGTGTAAACTAGCTTTTCTTCGTCATATGTCTCGTTCTATAACGTGTGAGAACGATTTTGTCAACTTGTAGCCGATATGTTTCTGAACTTAGAGCTTTAACGTATTGGATAGTTGATAGTTGTCCGATGCTGTACAGCACTTTGTAGTGACATAATATTCAATGCACAAAAGAAAATTGGTATACATAGGCATGTTTTCATTCAGTTTGAAAACGCACTCGTCGAGTTTGAGGTGGTTCAACCATCGGTTTAAACTGGTGCCATGATAGTTATTTTAAACTTCGATTGAAAAATTGGTTGAAATATTTCAAATGGAATTCAAAATGAGCTGTGAATGTCATTCTAATTGAACACGATACCTGTGGACGTGGGTGAGAATATTTATATTCATTTTAAGCGAATTTTCACGAATTTGGGATAAATATCAATTATAAATAAAGATTAGATCACACTCTGCGAATTAAAATTGCACGCGTTTTTTCAGCGAGAGTAAACAAAGGTTAAACAAAAAATAAAACTTTGACAGAATGATCATTTCATATTCTCCACTGTTATATTTCATATTTTTGTTTGCACTGTGGCAGACAGAGAATATAGATAGTCATTAGCAGAAGACAAAGATTAAGCCCATACGATATTAAGCCTGTTCTAATGACCCTGCCACTTTTAGTTTTCCGATCTGTTGTAGTACTACGATATGAATGTAAATAATATCGAGCGGCCCCTCGAATAGCTGGTCCGCTCAGCATGGGTAAAAGCTTCTGTAATTTCTCCCGAAATGTGAATGAGAGTGAGTGGTTGGTTGGAGTTCCTTCGAATGAACTGTCAGATGAGTGGTTGAGCACCCACCGGATCCAGTCGTGGTTGGAGCCGAGTTACTTTTGGCGGGTGGTCGCGACGCAGGCGTCGCCCCGCTTTGAGATAACCCTTTCTGCGACCTTTAACCGCAGAATAAGCTATAGTGGAGGGGAAACTATTTGTCTCTGGGTTTTGAAAGCCATTCGGCAGCACCCGGGATTTGGTGGTAGAGGATCGAGGTCTGGGGATATTCAAAAGAAATTGAAGCCGTATACAAAAAGGCTTCGGGGAAACTTGCGTAATTTCGTGAACGATTGCGTAGTTCCGGTCACGAAAATATGACTCATGCTTTAAACTGAGGACTCCAAAGATCTGTTTTTTCACTTTGTTCTGGATCGTGGAAGAGGCAGGAGTGGTTTAGTTTTTTTTTCTCGCGCCTCGGTGTGGTTTTATAGGTAAAAGATAAAAATCGTGAGATTCTCTATATCAGTTTTGCCAGTAATTAGTTTTCCCTTCCCAGTTCTAACTCGTACAAGTTAAGTGGCTTCCCGCAAATCGAAGCAGTGGTTTAGAGTCGGTATTCCCGAATTAAGGTATGGTGCAAATGGTGGCCAGTGCAGTGCGTGCCCTAATTCCAACTTGTCGTTGGATGCGTGTTTTTCGTGCAGGTTTGAAGCTGCAGCATCCCGTCACACCGATCATCATCCGTCATCAATCGCTTCTGACCCCGCCATCTAGCTACAAAGTTCCCAGTGAACCATCCGGAAGAGCGACGACCGTCAAATTCGCGCTAGCTAGGGAGCAGCATCGTTGCCAGCATACGTCCAGTTGCTGGGCACCGACTATCGATCAACCCACACGGGAAACATGTAATGCAGTGACCTCCATCAGGTCAGACTCTGCCAGCAAACGACCGGGCAAATCGTTTGTGGCAACCGGATCAACATCTCCAGCGGACAGGATCTTCGAGCGACCCACGTAAAACCATGGTAGTGTGAGTACTCATTTCCTTTTTTGACATGCGCATGATCAATTTTGTTTAAACCCGCAAATGCCGGTTCAGTGAGCTAAGTGACAGCGTTTTCGTGACAAGCTCAAAAAGGCCCGGGTTCGAAACCCGATTATCAGTTTTGTTATTCGGCGGTTTTATTTTTCCCACCCCGTGAAAATCCTAGGTCAGCGATGAAATCGCTGTATTACACGCAAACACGCCGACTGTATATGCACGCACCGTAAGTTGAGGCACTCATTTTCGGATGAACACCAGGTTAGGTAGTTAGATTTTTGATATGCTTGGGGAAGGGAGAGAGACAGGATAGGCAGTGACCATGTTGCTTAGCGCGCTGCTAGGAAATTAGCTAGCAAGTTGGAAGGCCTGAGTTCGAGACCCGAAATGTGAAATAAATATGTTTTTGTAAGCGAATTATGAGTTGAAGTGATTAAACAGTTTTTTTGCAGTATACTATTTTTTGGTATTTTCTGGTATAGGTAGTTTCACGATTTTCGGTCGTTTCCGTTTTTAGCGAGGAGAGTTGACTCCTTTTTTCTTCGACTTCACCTTTCCTAAATCGGCCACGATTGGGGACCTTGTGTTTGAGTAGATCTTTGCCCGTGATGATGAGGCCTTCTTTGTATACTGTTTTGATTTCTAGCGAATGTTTTCAGACTGGTAATCAAGGTACCTGAGTCCAGTTGGACCATTCTGGAGCCAGAACTCAGAAACAAATAGTACCCGCCCATAGGAGGGGTCTCAATAGCTGGGCAAACCGAACAAGGCGAATGGTCTCCTTCGGGAGTGGCGCTGAAGCCATCCGCTAAATATTGATTTAGGCTCCGGCTCCAACTGTCTCGGGTTACAATTGGCGCCCAACAAGATTTGGCACGTTTTTTTTGTTGGAAAGTACAACTTTCTTCGGCATTTTTCCCTTAGATTAGTTTGGATTTTCTCAATGGTTAATTTGATTTAAGTTGTAAATACATAAATATTTTGTAGAATAAGTTTATTGCTCTTCTTTACCATATTTTTACATTTATTTTATCAATTCCTTACTATATACTCACTACGTTTCACTATACCTAATACAAATTATATAAATAAATATTACTTCATATCCACGTACAAAATGGATAGATTTCCTTACTCTGAACATTTGAACTCTGAAGAAGTTGATTATGAACTTATGATCAAAGGTCAGTTGGAGGCAACTAACCTTGAACTGGTAAACAGAGACTTTCTAAGGACATTGTTCAAGTCCGATGTCAAAAATAGTTAAAACTATCGTCCGCCGTTAAATATTTCGGAGGAAATTTCCCATATTTCTGGGAGAGTCGCGGATTTGTTTAGATCGTTAAATAGGTTTGGTGTTGAACCACGATTTGAGTCGCGTTTACTACATTACTGGTATCGAGCGAAACGCTGTCAGGCAGTGAGTGAGGATCAAAAGAAGATGAAGAAAATGATCCCCAGTTCTTCTCATCTAAGCAGATAAGTGGAAAGAAGTCAAGCTATGTAGCTCTTCGGAGTAACCACAGATTACGATGAGAAGAAACACCTACGAGGTAATTTTTTAGTGGCAGCTATTAGCAGCTTTGTTTGTTTCTCCGAAAGATAACTGCGCTGAGAAATCATTAGCAGTTTGTGCTGACTCGTTAAACCAGTATTGCGGTTCACGACGCCTTAGAATGAGCAGGGGCAATGACCTGTACAAAGTAATATGCTATATGCTATGAATCATAAAGCGAGCCCTTGCGATGATTTCGACAAACGGCCGTGATCAAGCGAAGAAAAGAGGAGCAAGCCTCTTATGCAACTCTCAGTGTGCTTTCAGAGAATACAAATGAAGCAACGGTAGCCGCCAACATAGCCTTTGTGTAGTGGACGCAACTCCACCAAAACAGCTATGTAAAAGGTAGTGACTACAAGGTGGATTCTTCCACATTGGATCGAGCACGACAAGCATCGTGTTGTAAATAGTATTGTAAATAGTAGTATTAGTTAGATTAGTATGCAATTCCTACGATTTGTCCTATCTCTTATTCTCTAGTGTTAGTTCTTAAAGTAATATTAAACGACAATTTAAGAAAACTACTTTTCATATTTTTCGTTATTTATCATTAAATTTTTCGAATCATTCTATAATTTTGCTCCTAAATTGTCTATTATTTCCTTCATTTTTATTTTCTTCCATATTATCTCCTTGGATTCCTAAAATATTATAAATTGAATTAGTTATTTTCTTCACTTTCAATATCTTTTGATAATTTAAACGATTTCTTACCTTTTTTGCCTGTGTAGTCCGTTTCAAACCCAAAGTTCGTAGATTCCTTTCCGCCCTTCATCCATTCCATCCATCCGTGCTTCATCCATTCCATCCATCGTTCTCCCTTACCCTTCGTCCTTCCTTCTCCAGCAAGCTCTTGATGTAGGTTGAGGTTCGACATCTGAAAGCAGCTACACCTGCGAAGAGAAATAAGAAAAAACGGTTCTTTTCAAAACTTACATCGATACGACACTATGCGTAAAGTACTCTCCTGATGGTAGCAGGTCCAGTTTCCGACGGATTTTTGGTGTAGCACCACCCTTTCACCGGAAAAACTGCAATAAAGTTTCGCGAACACTTTTCACTACCGAACACGACGAGTTAGAGTTACGGTTTGTTGATATTTGGTAGAACAGGTTCATTGGTATTGGCAAGAGAATGAGTGACGCGTGAGAGGGATGAATGAGAGTTCAACATGTGTGATCGAGGGGTGACTGCATGATATTTTTTCTTGATAATTTATGTTGTGAGTTTTTCGTGGTCAAGCAATTTTGACGGTTAGAAATTCTCGCTTCGTTCGATTTGCGTTTTTGGATTATCGTGAACATTTTTTCTGGAGAACTCCAGAGTAGTTCACAATAACCGGAAACAGACCCCCATTTAAAGGATGCGATGTTGAATCCGTTTTGCTTGGATGTTACTCCGAGGTTTGGATATCAGCAAAACATTCTAGTATTTTTTCACAAAGGTGAAGGTTTTACGAAGAGCGTATTTCACTTCTTAGTTTTTATAGTGAGGTAAAGGAATTCGTGTCTTAATTTTTAGTTTAACTGTATTTTGGAATATTCCAATTATAGTCGAATATTATGAGTGAATGTGATTGCCAATTACCATTAGCCAAAGTTTATCGGAAAGATCAAGCAAAGTTTTTCAGTTGTTCAGTATTAGCAAGGATATTGTGTTTTTTTGGTTAAATTTAGTTGATTGCTGCTGGAGACCGGAGTTGAAAAACGATGATGGTCAGTAACAGATAATGTCTGCAAATAGATGATGAGTCAACTTTTTTGACGATGACCACATATGACCCCAGCAGTCACGATTTTCTCAATTACAAATACAAATGTCCTTCGAAAATTTGATTTCAAATTTTCGAAAACAAAGTGGGGAATGATGTAGTACTACGATATGAATGTAAATAATATCGAGCGGCCCCTCGAATAGCTGGTCCGCTCAGCATGGGTAAAAGCTTCTGTAATTTCTCCCGAAATGTGAATGAGAGTGAGTGGTTGGTTGGAGTTCCTTCGAATGAACTGTCAGATGAGTGGTTGAGCACCCACCGGATCCAGTCGTGGTTGGAGCCGAGTTACTTTTGGCGGGTGGTCGCGACGCAGGCGTCGCCCCGCTTTGAGATAACCCTTTCTGCGACCTTTAACCGCAGAATAAGCTATAGTGGAGGGGAAACTATTTGTCTCTGGGTTTTGAAAGCCATTCGGCAGCACCCGGGATTTGGTGGTAGAGGATCGAGGTCTGGGGATATTCAAAAGAAATTGAAGCCGTATACAAAAAGGCTTCGGGGAAACTTGCGTAATTTCGTGAACGATTGCGTAGTTCCGGTCACGAAGATATGACTCATGCTTTAAACTGAGGACTCCAAAGATCTGTTTTTTCACTTTGTTCTGGATCGTGGAAGAGGCAGGAGTGGTTTAGTTTTTTTTTCTCGCGCCTCGTTGTGGTTTTATAGGTAAAAGATAAAAATCGTGAGATTCTCTATATCAGTTTTGCCAGTAATTAGTTTTCCCTTCCCAGTTCTAACTCGTACAAGTTAAGTGGCTTCCCGCAAATCGAAGCAGTGGTTTAGAGTCGGTATTCCCGAATTAAGGTAAGGTGCAAATGGTGGCCAGTGCAGTGCGTGCCCTAATTCCAACTTGTCGTTGGATGCGTGTTTTTCGTGCAGGTTTGAAGCTGCAGCATCCCGTCACACCGATCATCATCCGTCATCAACCGCTTCTGACCCCGCCATCTAGCTACAAAGTTCCCAGTGAACCATCCGGAAGAGCGACGACCGTCAAATTCGCGCTAGCTAGGGAGCAGCGTCGTTGCCAGCATACGTCCAGTTGCTGGGCACCGACTATCGATCAACCCACGCGGGAAACATGTAATGGAGTGACCTCCATCAGGTCAGACTCTGCCAGCAAACGACCGGGCAAATCGTTTGTGGCAACCGGATCAGCATCTCCAGCGGACAGGATCTTCGAGCGACCCACGTAAAACCATGGTAGTGTGAGTACTCATTTCCTTTTTTGACATGCTGTAGTACTACGATATGAATGTAAATAATATCGAGCGGCCCCTCGAAAAACTGGTCCGCTCAGCATGGGTAAAAGCTTCTGTAATTTCTCCCGAAATGTGAATGAGAGTGAGTGGTTGGTTGGAGTTCATTCGAATGAACTGTCAGATGAGTGGTTGAGCACCCACCGGATCCAGCCGTGGTTGGAGCCGAGTTACTTTTGGCGGGTGGTCGCGACGCAGGCGTCGCCCCGCTTTGAGATAACCCTTTCTGCGCCCTTTAACCGCAGAATAAGCTATAGTGGAGGTGAAACTATTTGTCTTTGAGTTTTGAAAGCCATTCGGCAGCACCCGGGATTTGGTAGTAGAGGATCGAGGTCTGGGGATATTCAAAAGAAATTGAAGCTGTATGCAAAAAAAGGCTTCGGGGAAACTTGCGTAATTTCGTGAACGATTGCGTAGTTCCGGTCACGAAGATGTGACTCATGCTTTAAACTGAGGACTCCAAAGATCTGATTTTTCACTTTGTTCTGGATCGTGGAAGAGGCAGGAGTGGTTTAGTTTTTTTTCTCGCGCCTCGGTGTGGTTTTATAGTTCTAACTCGTACAAGTTAAGTGGCTTCCCGCATATCGAAGCATAAGTTTAGAGTCGGTATTCCCGAATTAAGATTCGAAGCTGCAGCATCCCGTCACACCGATCATCATCCGTCATCAACCGCTTCTGACCCCGCCATCTAGCTACAAAGTTCCCGGTGAACCATCCGGAAGAGCGACGACCGCCCAATTCGCGCTAGCTAGGGAGCAGCGTCGTTGCCAGCATACGTCCAGTTGCTGGGCACCGACTATCGATCAACCCACGTGAGAAACATGTAATGCAGTGACCTCCATCAGGTCAGACTCTGCCAGCAAACGACCGGGCAAATCGTTTGCGGCAAACCGATCAGCATCTCCAGCGGATCTTCGAGCGACCCACGTAAAACCATGGTAGTGTGAGTACTCATTTCCTTTTTTGACATGCGCATGATCAATTTGTTTAAACCCGCAAATGCCGGTTCAGTGAGCTAAGTGACAGCGTTTTCGTGACAAGCTCAAAAAGCCCGGGTTCGAAACCCGATTATCAACTTTTTTGTTCGGCGGTTTTATTTTTCCCACCCCGTGAAAATCCTAGGTCAGCGATGAAATCGCTGTTTTACACGCAAACACGCCGACTGTATATGCACGCACCGTAAGTTGAGCCACTCATTTTCGGATGAACATCACGTTAGGTAGTTAGATTTTTGATATGCTTTGGGAAGGGAGAGAGACAGGATAGGCAGTGACCATGTTGGTTAGCGCGCTGCGAGGAAATTAGCTAGCAAGTTGAAAGGCCCTGCGTTCGAGACCCGAAATGTGAAATAAATATTTTTTTTGTAAGCGAATTATGAGTTGAAGTGAATTAAACAGTTTTTTTGCAGTAAACTATTTTTAGGTATTTTCTGGTGTAGGCAGTTTCACGATTTTCGGTCGTTTCCGTTTTTAGCGAGCAGAGTTGACTCCTTTTTCCTTCGGCTCCACCTTTCCTAAATCGGCCACGATTGGGGACCTTGTGTTTGAGTAGATCTTTGCCCGTGATGATAAAAAGCGTTAGAGCTATTCAATTATACCAGTCTGAGGCCTTCTTTGCATACTGTTGTTGATTTCTAGCGAATGTTTTCAGACTGGTAATCAAGGTACCTGAGTCCAGTTGGACCATTCTGGAGCCAGAACTCAGAAACAAATGGTACCCGCCCGTAGGAGGGGTCTCAATAGCTGGGCAAATCGAACAAGGCGAATGGTCTCCTTCGGGAGTGGCACTGAAGCCATCCGCTAAATATTGATTTAGGCTCCGGCTCCAACTGTCTCGGGTTACAATGCGCATGATCAATTTTGTTTAAACCCGCAAATGCCGGTTCAGTGAGCTAAGTGACAGCGTTTTCGTGACAAGCTCAAAAAGGCCCGGGTTCGAAACCCGATTATCAGTTTTGTTATTCGGCGGTTTTATTTTTCCCACCCCGTGAAAATCCTAGGTCAGCGATGAAATCGCTGTATTACACGCAAACACGCCGACTGTATATGCACGCACCGTAAGTTGAGCCACTCATTTTCGGATGAACACCAGGTTAGGTAGTTAGATTTTTGATATGCTTGGGGAAGGGAGAGAGACAGGATAGGCAGTGACCATGTTGGTTAGCGCGCTGCGAGGAAATTAGCTAGCAAGTTGGAAGGCCTGGGTTCGAGACCCGAAATGTGAAATAAATATTTTTTTGTAAGCGAATTATGAGTTGAAGTGATTAAACAGTTTTTTTTGCAGTAAACTATTTTTTGGTATTTTCTGGTATAGGTAGTTTCATGATTTTCGGTCGTTTCCGTTTTTAGCGAGCAGAGTTGACTCCTTTTTTCTTCGACCCCACCTTTCCTAAATCGGCCACGATTGGGGACCTTGTGTTTGAGTAGGTCTTTGCCCGTGATGATAAAAAGCGTTAGAGCTAATCAATTATACCGGTCTGAGACCTTCTTTGTATACTGTTTTGATTTCTAGTGAATGTTTTCAGACTGGTAATCAAGGTACCTGAGTCCAGTTGGACCATTCTGGAGCCAGAACTCAGAAACAAATAGTACCCGCCCATAGGAGGGGTCTCAATAGCTGGGCAAACCAAACAAGGCGAATGGTCTCCTTCGGGAGTGGCGCTGAAGCCATCCGCTAAATATTGATTTAGGCTCCGGCTCCAACTGTCTCGGGTTACACTGTTTACTTCACATCCTTGCTCTCACTTGAGTACTATGGCTCTAATTTTCATAACTTTCCCTACTCAGTAATCTCTAGCTAGTTTAATGTCGTTAAAATGTAATATAGATATATTTCTGTAAATGCATCAATGCAGTTTAGAACGATTTTATATGCTAAAAAAATTTCTACGATTTCATGAATAAAATAATGAGTAAAAGTAGATACAGAACACTAGATTAGGATTGTCGCTGGCATCAGTGGTAGGCAAGATGGAGAGAAAGGTGGGAACATTTGACACTTTTGAGTGCATTAGTATTATACTTGCAAAATTAAGCATGGCGGCCGGGGCCCTTGAAGTAAGCATCAACATCCGAACGAGAATCCTGATTCTTTGGCGCACAATGAAAAGTGAGAAAAGGCCGAGCTTCACTTCGGATCTATTGATTAGAACACATGGACACTTTTTACCTCGAAAAAAAACGATTAAATTAACTATGACCGAACCGAAACAAAACTTATGGCAACAGAAGGGACCGCTACGTCAACTGTTTGTGCTTTTCTTCTTCAACCGACAACCGCACTCACACACAGAAAAAAATGTGTACACCTGTATCGTCTTGAGTGGTAGGAACATCATTGTTTTCAAAGAAAAAAGGGAAAGAGACGAAGAGTGAAAATCAGTCAAAACGGCAACACTCCCTTTATGATGATTTCAACACTAGAATTTTGGCAACCGCTTCCACAGGCAGCACGTTAAATGACTCCTATTATATTTTGAAAACAAACCGTATGTCGATCGTTGGATTTGTTTATCAAACGATGCGCATTTCGAAACAAAGAGATGAAATAATTCTAAAGCTTGTTTTTACTCATACATATACTCTAGAATGCACCTCACAATCATGATTGAACCAAATTCTGACGAAAATTGAAATTTCTTTTTTAATAGATGTACAATACTTATCTCCTCCAACTCAGGCATGAGTAATGTTTATTTACATTGCACGATTGGTCTGCTTAATAAGGTACACGCAGAAAAAACATTAGTAAAAATAAACAAATTTTGGTTTTAAATAACAATTTTCCCGTTTGATATAGTGACAAACAAAGATTCAGGTTTAATTCAATAAATACTGTTGGTTGAAATTACCAACCAATTCGTTTGTTGGCTTTTCAGTAGTTTCAACAAATATTTCGTTTGAAACAACAAAATCATGTTAAGTTTAACCGAACAAACAACTTTGAAGGAACAAAAACAAATCTTTTGTATCAACCAAAGGAAAGAACAAGTCAAATTTAGTTGAAATTAAACAAAGATTCTGTTGGTTTTTAACAAAGGGATCAGTTAGATCTAACAAATTTTATTTTGATTCAACAATGTTTCTATTTAAAATGTAAACAGAAGTATTTGTTGAACTAAACCAAATACATGCTTTTGAAAAACGCCCATTTCAGTTTGAAACAGTCATTCGCCACGTTTTAAATTCAACAAAACGTTTATTCTGTATCGATTTTGTTGGCTATTTTCGGCAAATTTGAGACTAAGAGAAACGAAAGCAATGAAATTGAAAGACGGATAGGTATTCTAGAGCGAATCAGTTATAAACTTAGAACGGAAAACTAGAACTAGGCAGGCTCATATGGGCATGATCGAAAGGAAATGTGAAGAATTTTTTGCCTTCTGCAGAGTAGGAGTTGGGCGTTCCACCCAAGTCTACCGCATGGTCTATGGTAGAACATAACTCATCATCATGTTTTACCGCCAATGCCGGCGTCGGCGGTAAAACATGATGATGAGTTATGTTCTACCATAGACCATGCGGTAGACTTGGGTGGAACGCCCAACTCCTACTCTGCAGAAGGCAAAAAAAAATTCTTCACATTTCCTTTCGATCATGCCCATATGAGCCTGCCTAGTTCTAGTTTTCCGTTCTAAGTTTATAACTGATTCGCTCTAGAATACATATCCGTCTTTCAATTTCATTGCTTTCGTTTCTCTTAGTCTCAAATTTGCCGAAAATAGCCAACAAAATCGATACAGTAGAACCTTGCGGCAATTAAACATAGTAACATAAAAACGTTTATTCGTTTATTTTGTTTAATACATCAACAGGCATATCAAATCCCCAATGATGTTAGCCTAAATACTAATCTTATTTCTAATACTCAAGTCGCACATAAAAACAATAGTCATACAATAATTACAAACAAAGAATTAAAAGGTCAAGCGTTGTTAACGAAATGATTAAACAATCTGGAGAAACGTGCACGCAGAGTATGTCGAGAGACGTTGAAATCAAATGCTGAAGCTACCTGGTTGAAAATTCGTTGCAGACCAGTGATGGCTCCATACATACTATAATTTGTGCGTCGGAATGGCAACCGGAACATATTGTTGTTACGTAGTGCTCGAGGTGCGACGTTTATGTTGATTTGTTCCAGAATAGCTGGGGCATCTATACGGCCTTGCAGAGTGTCAGCGATGAACAAAGCTCTTGCGGTATTCCTTCGAACATGTAGGGACTCTAGTTGAATCAGCTGACATCGGTTTTTATAGCTAGGTAGTCAGACAGGATCTCTCCACGGCAATCTACGAAGCGCGAAACGTAAAAAGCGTCGCTGCACACTTTCAATTTTTTCAACGCCATTATTATAGTTCGGGCTCCACACTTCAGGGCAATATTCTAGAATTGATCGGGATAAAGAGCAGTACAGCGATTTGAGACAATAAACATCCGTAAAGTTTTTGGCTATCCTGAATATGCATCCCAGTGCTCGAAACGCTTTACCTACTGCATAGGATACGTGTTGTTTAAACGTAAGTTGAGAATCCAGAATCACTCCCAGATCCTTCACGTGACTGACACGTTCGATTTCTGTCTCTAGTAGACGGTAGTTAAAATAAATCGAATCCTTCTTCCGTGAAAAAGATATTACCGAGCACTTCTTCGGGTTTACATACATGCGGTTCGTATTGCACCAATCAGCAAGGACTTAAAGCTGCTGTTGGAGAACTCTGCAATCTTCAATTGAACCAATTAGACGAAAAATCTTGAGGTCATCTGCGAACGATAATCGTGGAGTCTTCAAAATTAGATGTACATCATTGAAGTATATCAGAAACATCAACGGTCCCAAGTGGCTTCCTTGAGGTATTTCAGATGTAGAAGAGAATGCAGGGGCCTGGCATTCTCCTATGACAACTGTTATCTCTCGGTCAGTGAGGTAGGATCGAAACCATTGCAAAATACTACCATTAATTCCAAATCTCTCCATTTTTGCTATTGAGATATCGTGGTTTATCTTGTCAAAAGCGGCAGATAAGTCGGTGTAAACAACGTCGGTTTGAGCGCGATGTTCCATACTCTCTGTTATGAAGGATGTTAAACATAATAGGTTAGACGCAGTTGACCGTCCAGACGTGAAGCCGTGTTGATCGTCACTTAGGTACTGCTTACAGTGAGCCTGAAGAGGTTCCATAAACACAAGCTCGAACAACTTCGAGACAGCACTCAATGAAGTTATTCCACGGTAGTTATTGACGTCTCGCTTATTTCCCTTTTTATGTACTGGGAACATGTTCGCTGATTTCCAGCAAGTTGGAAAAATACCTCTGTCAATAGATGTTCGAAAGATGTGAAGAAGCGGATTAACCAAAACTTCAATGTGCCTTATCAGAAAAGCGGAGGGGAACCCGTCGGGTCCCGGATTGAAGGATGACTTAAGTCGAGAGGAAGCTCTGGTAATCATCGTTGCGTTGACATCGATAGCACTCAGAGTTTGACCCACAAGTGGAGCTCTGCTAGCCGCGAGTTCGATTTGCTCAATAGTTAATTACTCATCTGTGAACACGTTCGCGAATTTTTCCGAGAAAAGGGCACATATATCTCGTGATGTGGAAGTTGTGTTACCATTGAAAGTCATAGACGACGGCAGTCCAGATTCCTTGCGCTGCTCGTTTACATATTTCCAGAAACGTTTAGGATGCGACTTGAGATTACGCTGAATATTTTGCTGATATCGATAGAAACAGTTTTGACTGGCTCGTTTGTACGCATGGTTGAGACTGACGTAATAGTCTCTGAGTGATACTGTACGATACTTGGTAAACCTCCGCAGGGCAGCTCTCTTAATAGACTTCAACCGTCGCAATGTACTCGTTTGCCATGGAGGGCCGGTTTGTCGATGGTGAACTTTCTTCGGAACGTACCTGTCAATAACGTACGCCAGAACGTTGGAAAAGGTTTGGACTGCGGATTCGACATCCTCGAGGTCCAAAATATTTTCCCAATCGATGGTGGAAAAAAGGTCTGCGATACTGCGATGGTCGGCTTTACGGAAATCGTAGGTGACAGAACGTGGTGCAATATCGAAATCATGCACCACAGTGGCATCAATCGTTGCGATCAATGGAGGATAATGCATCACTGGTTTTACTAGAGGAGAGGGCGCCATCACTATTGATGTGGCGGAAACCTGATCGCTGGCAAAACAAAGATCGAGATGGCGGCTATTTTCATTGGCAATAGAATTGATTTGTAGTAACGTGGCTGAGCTATAGCTGTCAAGTAGCCTCACTGCAGCTGGGTGGAGTACGGAATGGTCCGAATCCGGATAAAGAAATCCGTTGCGGGAAGACTTCCATTAAATGCTAGGAAGATTAAAATCTCCTAGTACCATGATCTCATCAACTGCGTTCGCGTCTTCGAGGATAGTAAAAAGTGAACTGCAGTGTGCTTCAACGTATTCGATATCACGAGCGCGGTCGGGTGGAACATACAACGCACACAAGTATACCTTACGGTCGCCAAGCTCGAAAATCGTCCAAACCTGCTCTAGGCAAGCCCAAGAAATATTCTCGACAGTTTTGCCTTCAAACTGGTATTAACCGCTACTAATACGCCGCCTCCGCTGGATTTTCGGCTATTGCTAGGGCTCCGGTCGCAACGAAACACTTCGTATCCTGTACCGAACACGAGACTGAAAAGCGTGTCATCGTTCAACCAACGACACGACTAGACACTAGCATTCCAAAACTGTATCACAAATATGACTACCCCTCAGTGACTCAGGTAACTGGTACTGTCATATATGGCATTTGGAAAGAAATCACATGAAACTAGCAACACTGAATAATCTGTTGTTATTTTTTTCCAAATAACAATATATTTACCGTGGCAACGGTTGCAATCCCTGGTTACGCTGAAAAAAACATTTGCGAAAACATATAGAACATAAGGGCGCTCGATCCATCGTTTCACTCACAGATTGCCGGATTTCGTTAACGTATAAGTTCGAAAAGAATCCACTTAGGACAGACATACACGGTGGCAACAAACGTTCAATGAAATGATCCGTATTCCGGCGACAGTTGGCTTGTGGTCTACGGAAACTTCTGCTGTGATCAGTCCCTGGCGTAACGAACGATCGATAGTCGGCCACTTCATGACGCAGCTGTCGAATGATGCTGCGTAAGTAAACTCCATTAATAGTTTTGGTGTTTCTATTATTTTTAATTTTACTTCCGGTTACTGCAGTTCATCTACTTGAATATTTTCAGTGCCGAAATGAAATACTGATATCAAGTAACGAAATACGCCGGCTTACAATGCAAAACGATGAGTTTGGCTACTTCATGGGCGCGCAATATGGATGAACCAATCGAAGACATTGGAAAAGTCAGTAGTAACGGCCTGCCAAAATCTAACCGAACGGAAGCCAACCATGTTGTTATCCAGCTTTGTCTTAAGGCTGGTTTACAGTTCGAAAAACGTGTCAAGAGATTTTGGTCCGTGTATTAAAAATTGAGCCCAGGATTTCGAATCCCGTGGTGGGAAATGAGTTCACCAAAATGACAATTTTCATTAAATATAAACCCAACCCCGGAAAACGTTACGGGCTTTCAAAACTTTCCACGCGCAAAATCTGACCTAGAACAATTTAACCTGAATTGTTCTAGGCGGGAAAAATGGTGTTTTCGTTTGTCTCAAAATTTGGTACTATTTTGATACGGTTTGTATTTTATAGAAGCAGTAGAACTTTTGGTTTGATAGCTTAGAGAGATTTCGACAGAAAATTTTCCCTGACCAAATTGCAGCACAAATCCCACGCGAAATCCCGTGACCCATTTCTCAACCTGTAAACAAGCCTTTACGGTTATAATGGATCATAATTATCGTGTGACAACAAAGAATATAGAAAAATTATATCGTTTTATTGAATCATGGAATTTGATTTATATTATAAACTGTTTTTATGTTGAATGAAACAAAAATGGGGTAGAACAGAATACGATTTTTTTTCCAGGACAAAAGCTTGATTGATGCTATTGATCTGATTTTTGATTCAAACTGATCATGTCACTAAAACGATGTACATAATTCTCAATGATACGAATCAAAATCGGTTTGATCTGGATATACAAAAAGATACTTCGAACACACATATTATAAAATCAATCTTTCTAACTATTTAAAACAAGTGATATTACTCGTTGTAGCGATGAAAATCGCAAGTAAATTTGATTGTAGACGAAGTTTTTTTCCAATATTTTTTGATTCAATTGAAATCGAATTAAATTATCATTTTAACATTCAGTTAGCATTGGACAGTTTCTAAAGGTTGTGTTTATCGATAGCAATTGTTTTCAACAGAGAGCAATCGTTAGTTTTCCTGAATCTCACGCTTCCATCAATCGAACTATTTGTACTGAGTTGAAAACTAGATTGCTTTCTGGTAGCACTCGCAGGTTCTGGTTTTGGCTTTCGAATTAAATTTCTCCCCGCACCTGAGATTCGTCAATTGTGTGGCTTAGTTTCGGATCCACCTATGGTTGCACCGAAAGAAACTCGTAAAATCGAACTGGCGGGCATTCCATTGGTCATGAAAGCGAGCAGAAATAAACCTTGAGCCAACGAACGTTGAATATCCCAAAAAGAAAATTATCTGTCAGTTTTATATGATACAAGTAAAAAGTACGAACTGACTTGCGATGCTAGCGACTGATCCCATGCTCAGCTATTCTGAAATACGGTTTTTACCAAAGTTGGGCCAGTTAAGCAAATTTGCTCGCACTCACTCGAATATTGGATAGTCTTTCTCCTAAGTTATTTTTATTTGCTTATTAACATAAACATAACAACAAGGTTGCTACCTGGGTTGCTACACAGCAACTGAAAATCAAAACAAGGAAGTGCTGCTGAAAAACTAATTTTCTTGACCACATCGAGGGGTCACTAAATGTACTGGTAACTGGCGGTAAACTACTCGGACACTTTTTCCTCGATAAATTTCACTAAGTTTCAGGTCGTGTCGTTGGTTCAACCACGTTTCGACGAAGACAATGATGTCAAAATTCTTATCGGATATTGCAAGGCGGTATTGCTCAACGATTGAGTTGATACCACAAACATTTTGGTAGTATAACAGCAGCTTATTCCGTTGTTGACCAAAGCTGGAAATCGAAGAGCTTTGAGGCAAGGAAGAGCTCACAGATGCATTGTACTTGCCTGAGGTAGGTTTACGGAAGACCCCTCGTCCCAACTCCACCACAGGACCGGGACGGCTGCTGATCGCTGGCAGGAATGGCTCGACTGTGATGGGGGGACTAAGGGCTTCCTCACGACTGGCGGCAAGTATGCGTCCCGGTGACCGAAGAGACGAGATGACGTGGGATGTATGCAACAAAGCTGGACTAGGTACCTCACGTAAAAAGCAGCGGTTCGCTGGCAGGAGGAGCAGCATCTGGTGCTTATATGACGCGGAGAACTGGAATCGGGGAACATTTCAGCGCTTGAATTATTCTGAATGGATGAGTACTTGCCGCAGTAGAAAGTTTGGAAGACCCTTTCTCCACTCCCGCACACAGGACCGGGACGACTGGTGAACGTTGGCTGCAGTAGCTGGACTGTGGCGGGGGATCAATGGCTTCCATAATACAAGCTGCAGTGCATCCCGGTATCCCATCAACGAAATCTATCCTGCTTTGGCTGGTCGAAATTGAATTCACGATCGAATACTCCGGTGGGCCAAGTGGACGCTTTTAGTGCAGTATCCTTCAGCTCACTCGGAAGCTCAACTCGGAACGAGACGAAATTGAGTTTTGTGAGATCCGTGTCTTTTTTACCAACAAAATTGCTTTGGGTGTGTCGCTTATACCGAAACATTCTTGGGTCATAGCAACAATCTCCTCCACTGTATGGCTCTGGTCGAGGCGACTCAGATAGATCCAGAACTGATCGCGTTCATCAGAAACTGTTCGGATTTCTCGCTGAATGGCTCTAGTGCTACAGACACCGGCTGCGGTGGCGCGAATTTTTGCATCATTCTCACGACATCGTTTTGGAGCGGACAGATCCCCCGGAAGTCGCTTCACAAACAGCCCCCTTTGATTTAAAGAGCCAGAATTAGCCGGAAAGTGAGTCTCAATGCGGCTCGAGAGATTTGAGACGACCGCGTTTAGATTGTCTACTGCCTCACATAACTTGTTTGTGTCCACGATAGGAGCAGCGGAATCGGGTTGCTGCACCCATGTGTTGAAATAGCAAACACAATCGTCACACAGCCAGTACAGATTCTTTTTGAAGCTAGACATTAAGTCTAGTGCAGATCGCTGCATACCAGAAATACAAGTGCGGAGTGCATTTAAAAATTTAAAATTATGTGTTTAAAAATCAGTACGATAAATAACATCGTATAAAGAATTTAAGCTTTTTCCGGTTCTCAACTGATCCGCAACTAAGAACGAAATGCATTGATTTTTGCCGCTTGCCGTCTGATTGGGGTGTGACAAAAAACAGTCGAATTTGCAGCGTAAGATAAATTTGAAACAGGTACATATGTATAAGTGGAATGCATACACAAATTTGTCAAAATTTTAGCTGCACTTTAACTATGAGAAATACCTTCATATTTCCACTGTCGGTGGAAGATTATTAACACTACCCAGAGCTGTTCCGGTGTTTGAAATAGTGCCAAATTTGAATATCAGTGAACATATATTTTTTAAATAATTGTCATTAAGCGAAATATTATCATTATTTAAATGTTAATATTACATCATTGAATTTTTTCTCATAATTATAATCACATAAAAACGATACTCCCCACGCATTCGAGCATTATTATTCTTCGTGTCCGATAGGTAGACGTTTTGAGTGTTCAATAGGTAGATTTGCTTCAGTCTTTGCAGTAGATACAGAACACTAGATAAGGATTGTCGCTGGTGTTCCCATTGTTTGCGCCTCGGAACATGTTTGTTTTGCTTTCGGTATATATCTGTCAAGTTATCGAAAGTCTCTCTAGTAAAAGTCTTTGGTCCGCACTTTTGGTACACGCAGAAAAATATGGCCTGCTTGTAACCACAAACCGTTTAGTTGAACTTCGAATTAGTAAAAGGCAGAGTTTGCCTTTCTTCAATTCAGTCTCGTTTATTTTTCTGTGATTTTTATAAATTCATGATCGAAAACGTCCAATGCATAAAATATACAGCAGAATAAACGAGAGGCAAACAGAAAAATTACGTGATACCTGCTATGAAACAAATTTCTATGTGGCATACTATTATAATTTCATTAGTTTTCACATGATATCTATGCGTGACAGGTAATTTTTATTTGCTACTACAAGTTGCAAAAACATATGTGTGAAATCAATATATTCAATTTTCTCGGTGTACATTTTCGACTGTTATTGTTATGAGATGGAAGAGTTTGTATATACACTCAGGTTTTTTTTACGCGGGGGATACGAGCCGTGTAAATGAAAACCGCGTAAATGAAAACCGCGTAAATTTCAAAATCCGCGTAAATGAAAACCGCGTAAATTTCAAAATCCGCGTAAATGAAAACCGCGTAAATTTCAAAATCCGCGTAAATGAAAACCGCGTAAATTTCAAAATCCGCGTAAATGAAAACCGCGTAAATTTCAAAATCCGCGTAAATGAAGACCACTTAAATTTAAGAATCCGCGATAAAGGGAACCTCATTGATGGATACCGCGTAAATTTCAAAATCCGCGTAAATGAAAACCGCGTAAATTTCAAAAACCGCGTAAATGAAAACCGCGTAAATTTCAAAAACCGCGTAAATGAAAACCGCGTAAATTTCAAAATCCGCGTAAATGAAAACCGCGTAAATTTCAAAATCCGCGTAAAAAACCGCGCGAAAAAATACCGCGCAAAAAAAACCGCGTAAAAAAAACTTGAGTGTACCGCACAAGGAAATGAAAATTCATTAAAATTCAGTACAGATTTAGACAATTTGTACATTCTAATTAGTGAAAATACATCAACCGAGAATGGCCATTGCTTTGCTGGCGAAAAGAAACAAAAATGATTGGTCGCTATGAAACAACGATAGAGGATTATTTTTTTGCTTTTTTTTATTTGGCCCATTTGACAGGTATATCCCGGAATCAAAACAATGATGTTCCAACCACTGATGCCAGCGACAATCCTAACCTAGTGTTCTGTATCTACTGTCTGCGCAACTGTTCTTTATAAACTGTGGTCTCGCTATGCGCCAAATTGGAATGTGAGGAACACTTTCCGCTGTTCACGTGCAGGTGGCGAAATGAGTGCGTACAATTTTTGTGGGGAATTACACACTAGTCACGGGAATGTAAACAATGTCGCAAATTGAGCAAAATTATTCAGCTTTTTGTTGGTGGCTGCATCCCCAAATGCGCACCTCACTTTGACAAATCCTCCGTCCAATGTCAATTTTGACAAATCATCAGTCTTGTCAAATTTGACAAACCGTGCTTTAGATTCAATTTTTTGATCGCGGTAGGCGTTCACTTCTGCTCTCAACTAAAATTGAACGTCAAATAAAAATATTGTTTTTCAGTTGAAAAACTAAACTGATTTCGGTACGGATCCGCACAGTCAACTGTAGTCCCATTCAACAGTGGTACTCAACTCGAAATGTGGATACAGAACATCTGCTATTCAAAACTATTAGCTACTCGCTATCGGCATACAAAAATCGGTCGAATATTAAGGCGATTAATCAGTCTTATAATGTAATTGGGCGATTGTTATACTGAGGAAAACCAATCAGCAATACTCAATTTAGTCGAAACTAATAAGTCAGGAAAATTGCAACCGATTTTTCGGTAAACGCAGCTGCAGCTAACAATTGTCAATTCTTGGTGCTAAATTTTGCTACAAATTTGTATCCAAAATCAGATGCGAACAAACATTGTTTAGGTCTAGTTTTAGGTACTGTATCGTAAAAGATGCTTTTGCGGGTGGTTTAAAAGCAAGTTTCATGTGCTATTATTAGTCATTTCATGTGTGATGAATTTATGTAAGAGCAGAGGTTCTAATCGCATAATTCTCTCGACACTTTCTAAAAGCTGAGAATCTGCTTGTAAATAAAGCAGGATATATGATAGCCATGAAACTCAAGGCTGATGAGACCGCTTGTCAAAATTGACACTGCTGACGAGTTGTCAAAGTTGACACTGTACAGACGACTTGTCAAAATAGAGTGCGCATTTAAAAACGCAGCCACCAGCAAAAAGCTGAATTGCACAAAATACTCAATTCCTTGTGACAATTTTGCAAAACAAACACAACACCGTACAGGAGACAACTTCGGGGAGCAATTATCTCCGATTTCAACGGAAGTAAGATAAGTATTTCACACAATTAAAACACTTTTAGACACAGAAGACTGACAAGTGCAGTACGTCAGTGCACCAAACAATACACGTTTTGTTGATTCAAAAAGGCCTGATTCTTCTGCGTATTTTTGGCTTCACACTATTCGTCTCTTTCCCTATTCTCTTTGATTGTTTTGATTCCGGGATATACGTCAAATGGGCCAAATAAAAAAAGCAAAAAAAATAATCCTCTATCGTCGTTTCATAGCGACTAATCACTTTTGTTTCTAAAGCCAGCAAATCAATGGCCATTCTTGGCTAACGTGTTTTCACTAATTAGAATGCACAAATTGACTAAACTTGTACTGACTTTTGATAAATTTTAATTTCCTTGTGCGGTATATACAAACTCTTTCATTTCATAATAATAACAGTCGAAAATTTACACTGAGAAAATTCGTTATATTGAATATATTGATTTCACACAATTTTTTGCAATTTGTAGTAGCAGATAAAAATTACCTGTCACGCATAGATATCATGGGAAAAGTAATGAAATTATAATAGCATGCCACATAGAAATTTGTTACATAGCAGATATCACATCATTTTTCTGTTTGCCTCTCATTTATTTCTTTTGCAAATTTTATGCATTGGACGTTTCGGTCTTGAATGCATAAAAATCACAGTAGAATAAACGAGACTGAAATGAGAAATAGGCAAACTCAATTTGAAGTTCAACCACAGATAACAGACGTTTAGGCTCGATTTGAATCGTGTGTAACAGAGATGCCAGATTTTGCAGACAAGTCTGCAAATTCGCAGACAATTTAAGCTGCAGATTTTTTCGATGACGCAGATATTTGCAGATTTTTCCGTTTGGTTGCAGATATTTGCAGATTTTTTAGTTTGGTTGCAGATATTGGCAGATTTTTGAATATAAAGGCTTTTGCTTACACTAGCTTGCCTCACATTTTTTGTTCTTCCCAGACTTTTAAAATTATTATTGCAGACATTTGAAAAAAGTACTGAAATTCCGAATAAATCAGACGTCTGAAACACGTTTGGCAAACGTTTGCAGATGGCGCAGTGATCACTACAATGCAGTTAGAGTGCAGCTGTCACACACGTGTAGCAAACAGTTGCGCAGATGGCAATAGTGAAACACGGATTTTCAACGTATATCAATTTGAAAGTTTACACAGGTTTTTGAAGAAATTTTGTTCTAGCCTAAACGTCTGTTATCTGTGGTTCAACTAAACGGTTTGTGGTTAAAAGCAGGCCATATTTTTCTGCGTGTACCAAAAGCGCGGACCAAAGACTTTTACTAGAGAGACATTCGATACCTTGACAGATATATATCTCGCGTGTTTTTTTTGTAAACGGCCAATAAGCATGCTGTCAAAATTCACTTTGAGAGAAAATTCCGGACAAACCGTAACTCGCCGAGAATGGGTGTCAACATTTTATGAAAGAGAAAAGTTTTCTTTGTCGTCTACTGCTATGACTTATAATCTGCGATTAATGGTTTTCCGGAATATCCCTTCAAAGTGAATTTTGACAGTATGCTTATTGGCCCTTTTCAAAAAACACGCGTGATATTTATTTATTTATTTATTTAATATAATTATATCCATCGGACTTTGCAGTCTAAATGGACAGATAGAGTTATAAATAGTTATAAATAACAATACATCTGATAAACTAAACTAAAACAACATCACATCAAATAAAAACATCAAAGCACAGTAGAGCGGCTAATCTTATTGATGAAGCGGCTGGACAATTCATTAAACTCAAAAAACTTCCACTGCGGTGAATGTCCGAGTGCATGCGGTAATCGGTTCGTTGGATCCAAACAAGGTACGATGAAATCTTTGCTGAAGCAGTGTTGTATTACGTAATGTTCTATTTGGAATCCGAAAGTTTACTTCCGAACGAAGCTCTGGAGCATCCATCTCACCGTTAATCAGTTTTGCGATTACCAGCGCTTGCTGTATTTTTCGCCGGCGTTGCAATGTATCGATTCCCAGAAGTTGACACCTATCCGGATATGCTGGCAAATTAGCTGGATCATTCCACGGTAGATTTCTTAAAGCCATGCGCACAAATCGTTTCTGCACACGTTCGATTCTAATGCAGTTCACGATCAGATCACGAAGTGTAAAGACGTGTTTTACCGTGGTGTGCTGAGAATACCAAACATTATTTTGCTGTCCTTTGAGATACTGTTTAAACCAGCCCTGCGTGGCTGCAAATTGTCTTATTTGAGTGAGTTAGAAAATAAAGATGTTTGACGGTTTGGTAAAGAATACATTGGTGTTCCGTTTCCCGGATGGAGCGGCTGGATCCACATTAGTGGAAATGGCACGTTTTGTAAAAGCCTTTGATGCGGAGAAATCGAATACGGAGACGAGCTACAAAATGTCGGACGAACGATGCATCTGTATCAAATTCAAGTCTGAAGAAGCAATGAAAGAGGCGCTCTTGCAGAACTCAGAAAAACAGATATTCCACTACTCAAATGGAAGTACGGTAGTCATTTGTATGTCTGTCGCTGGAGGATGCTTGCGATATGTACGTATATTTGATCTACCACAGGAAATTTCGGATTTAGACGTTTCTTTGGTCCTCGGGAAATATGGAAAAGTTAAACGAACAGTACGAGAAACGTTTCCTGCTGAATTCGAGCTCGATCTGTACACTGGAGTCCGGGGTATCTACATGGATATTCAAACGGAGATCCCATCATCGCTATATTTTCTAAATAGGCGTGGTAGGATATATTACGAAGGAATGAAATACCGTTGCTTTCTTTGTAAAGAAGAGGGACATCTGAAAACAGAGTGCCCTCAGAACAAATCCACGCGGATGACCGTGGACAGTAACATTAAAAACGGAACCTTATATGCTGGGATGGTTAAAGGACTAAATGCAGCAGGTCCAGGTGGTAAGCAGGAAGAGCTGAAGATGGTGAAACTGGTATCATCTAAAATGAGCTCTCAAAAGGAGAGATCGATGGTCGACGAAGTGAACGTTGAGGTTATGAATCCTACGACGATACCCGACCCGATCGCGATATCAGATGTGTTCATGCCAAGCACGAGTGCTGACAACGTGGAGATAGCAGACGAACAAACGGGTGATAAACGAATGCTTACATCAAGTGGGAAGTCTACAGCCGATTCCGATGAAGATAAAAAAGGTGCTTTACAACTACACCGTAGGTCTCGATCGCGCAAATTGCAGAAGGTTCATCCTTCCCATTCCCAGGACAGAAACCCGCTCGAAGTAATTGCGAATGGCGCAAAGCGTACAGACAGGGTGGTGAGAAAGAAGGAAAATCAGAGAAGTAGATCTCGGAGTCGGAGCCGAAGGCAAGTAAACGGTGTAGGTAGATTTCAATCTCAATAATGTTCTAGTAAGTATACCAGTACGCTAAATCATCACTACACAGCTACTTTGATACTGTATACCTTGTTTATCGCTAGTTTAGTTGTGATCATGAATCTCAACTAAAAATGAAGTTCATACGAAAAATTTGTACCGTAAATATCAATGCAATTTCCACGGAGGCTAAAAAACTGTTGATGAAGGAATTTATAATTGTCAATGATATTGATGTAGTTCTAGTGCAAGAAGTGTCGTTTAATGACTTTAGTTTCCTCACTACCCATCATGCAATTGTTAATCGCAGTGATGATAATATAGGAACAGCAATACTAATAAGAAAAACACTCACTTTTGACCAGCCAATGTTAGATCCTGGTGGTCGAATCACGTCGATGGTTATTGATAAAATTAATGTAGTTAATGTTTACGGTCATTCAGGCTCGCTTCGCAAAGCTGAAAGAGAGGATCTGTTTGGGAATGTTATTACACCGCATATGGGCAAGCAATTTTGTAAATTTACGCTTCTCGCGGGAGACTTTAACTGCCTTATAGATGTGGGGGACTGTAAGAGCAAAAACAAACCTATTTGTAAAAATCTCAAAGCATTAGTTAGTCTTTTTAAATTAGAAGACCTTGGGCTGTCCAACCGTCGTTACACATATCACAGATTAGAATCGGCCTCCCGATTAGACCGGATTTACGCGGAGAAGAATTTTGTTGGCATGGTGCAAAGATATCAGACGATACCGGTAGCTTTTTCCGTTCATCATGCAGTTGTTCTTTCGTATGAAATTGATCCTAGTGAAGTTACTCCTGTAATCGGGAGAGGGTATTGGAAGATTAACGCACACCTTCTAAACGATGAGGTGGTTACGCATGATTTTGTTCAAACCTATGAAGAACTGAAGAAACGACGAATGTTTAACCATAGTTTTGCGGAATGGTGGTCGTATGACCACAGACTAACAGACATAACACTCAAAAACAAAGTTTCGCCCGCTTTAACGGTCATTTTAAATATATTTGTAGTTGGGACTGTGGCCACATTTGAAATTATGGCGCCACTGAAATATGAACAAGCATATGGGGGATAGACCACTAGTGAAAAATTGTTCCCAAACCTGAGGGGTAACCCAGCAGTAAATGAGTGTTTGGGACTGTGAATAAAATATGGAGCTAGTGTTCTGGGGAAATTGTCGGATCGATGTTTTTTGAGGGAATTCCCTCATAGTGTTATGTCTGTTAGTCTGTGGTATGACTTCAAATCAAAAGTTAAACAATTTTACAAAAATAAAGCGTTTGAGTTTAATCGGATGAACCATCTTAAAAAAGTGACATCATATGCAAAGTTGAATGAGTTAATGGACTTACAAGCTCATGGCGAAAATGTAAATGAAGAAATGAACAGGGTTAAAGCAGCATTGATTGATGCCGAACAGAAAAGACTGAATAGTTATCGAAGCAAATTCCAACCGACCTCAATGTTAGAAAATGAGATTTTAGGTATATATCAAATGGCTAGTATTGTCAAACGGGGGTACAATTCGCCTGTTTTGCGGGTTTTACCATCGAATGGAAAAGACACAAAACAGTATGTATATGAACACTTTGCAAACCAGTTCAAAAAATCAGAAATTACAACAAGTAGCATTGAAGCCCTTAATTATGTACACAGGTTTATCCCAAGTGATGCCAGGTCAAAACTTACCGAGCCAATAGGAGAAGATGAATTATTCACGGTTATTCAAAACACAACAAAGAAAAAATCCCCAGGCCCTGATGGACTCACTTACGAGTTTTACGCGCGCCACTTTACTTTAATTAAAGGTGAAATGTTAAAATTATTTAACGGCCTTATGACAGGAAATCTTTCCGTACAAGAGAACTTTTCGGACGGAATTATTATTGTGATTCAGAAAAGTGGGAATAAATCTGATATAAATAATTACCGCCCTATCAGCCTGCTAAATACTGATTACAAAATATTTACGAAAATTATTGCGAATCGTTTGGCTCCATGCATGACACTACTTCTTGGAACTGGTCAAACTGCGACTAACGGATCATGCATTAGCAATCTTTATCAAATAAGAAACGTGGTCGCGAGAGCTCAATAAACCAGAAGAGTAAAATTTGCGTTACTTAGTCTTGATTTAGAAAAAGCTTTCGATTCAGTGAACCACGAAAGACTTTGGGACATCTTGAATAAATTTCAACTACCACAGGCATTCATTACAATACTAAAAAACCTGTATAAGGAAGCCTCGTCCAGAATATTAGTTAATGGTTTTCTGACAAACTCCATTAAGTAATGAGAGATAGCGTTTGGTCACGGATTTCTTACAATAATATTTTATTGCGTCTATTACGCAGGTAATAGACGTAATGAAATATTATTGTAAGAAATCCGTGACCAAACGCCATCTCTCATTACTGAAAACAAAGTGGTCGTTCATCTTTCTATCAAACTCCATTAAGATAAAACGCTCCGTAAGACAGGGGTGTCCCATATCAATGTCACTATTCGTTCTCTACATAGAACCATTAATCAGACAGCTTTATGATAACGTTATCGGGATTACAGTTGATGGGCTTTTCATCAAAGTGGTGGCATACGCGGATGATCTCACGTTATTGATTAGAAGCAACGAGGAATTTGACCTCGTCATAAAAATTATAGAAGATTTTGGATTGACAACTAACGTCCGTCTTAATCTTCGGAAATCTGGGTTTATAAGATTTAATAACTGCACAATTGGTCCCCAACAAATCTCGGAAAAAAATGAATTAAAAATTTTGGGCTTTATAGTGAAGGATAACTGGAAAGAAATGGTTAATACTAACTATGATAAATTGATCAACATTTTTGCAGCAAGTTGTCAATTACACAGTTCGCGCCAACTTAACTTATTGGAACGAGTTCAAGTCCTAAATTCGTACCTGCTGTCGAAACTGTGGTACACTGCGCAGATAATAGCACCTTCAAATGCTCATCTAGCACAAATAAAAAAACACTCCGGCTACTTTTTATGGAAATCTCATTTCATCAAAGTCAATAGGAATCAATTATATTTGGACTTTTATGACGGAGGATTGAAGCTTATGGATCCAGAAAGTCAGTGCAAAGCGCTTTTTATTAGGACACTGTTGTTTCATTCAGGAGAACGGATTGATCATTTTCTTATCAAATCAGATAATTTTAAATTCCTACCAATGAACGCCAGAAAATGGATCGAATTATCTAAAGATATTTCTACGAAAAACTGCATTGAGAGTAACAAAGATTTGTATAGATATTTTCTGAAAAAGTTAAATATTAGTCCAACAATACAGGAAAAATACCCTAATATATGGTGGGAATGCATATGGGAAAATTTAAATCAGAATTTTTTGAGTACAAGAGCAAGATCACTGCTATACCTTACGTTCAATGATGTGATTGCAAACAAAGTAAAAATGTATAACTACACTGATAAAGTGAACAATGATAGATGCGATATTTGTGATAAACGAGATACAAACATCCATCGAATTAAAGAATGTGTGAAATCAGGTGTTGTATGGAATTGGATTCAGGATATTATAACTAAGAAGCTTAATCTAAAATTCGGTTCACCAGAAGAGATATTGTATAACAGAGTTTCTAGGAAAAATTGCAGGAAAAAAGCGGCGCTGTGGCTGGTCGTAGAAGCCATTGCATAAAATGTAGTGCATTATGAAAATCCAAGTCTTTTCAGCTTTCAAAAGATTATTAGGGAATCTCGATGGAACTACAAACATGTTTTTGACCATAATTTTAAACAATATCTCAATATATGCTAACCTAACACTAGAGGTAATCCTTATATTTATTACCAGTATGTATATGAATGATACAAACTTTGGTTGAGGGTAGGAATAATTTTAGAAGAATGAATAAATAAAAATTTTGGAAAAAAATGCACCACGTTACTTAATGCGGGCACCAGATCACTGATGCGTTTTCAAGAATAGGACGGACGAGTAAACAGTACAGTGCCTTCAGACAATGTGGGTCGTTGAAGTCCTTAGTAATCTTGGAAATAAATCCCAACTGACGTGTTGCTTTTGAAATAATCTGCGAGCGTTGCAAATCGAACGTCAGTTTCGCGTCCAATTGCACTCCTAAATCACACACCTGCTCAACTCTTGTCAGAATTGTACCATTAATCCTATAATCGAACTGTACCAGGAATGGAATGTAATCACTTGACATTTCGCCACGTTAATGACAAGCTTGTTTCTGCCACACCAGTCTACGAAAAGTTGTAGTACACCTTGTAGGCGCCAACAGTCTTCTACAGAACGAACAACAAGGTACAACTTCAAGTCGTCAGCATAAACTAGTTTGCAGCCGGCTCCCAGCAGCAATGCGATGTCGTTGAAATATAGTACGAACAGCAAAGGTCCCAAGTTACTCCCTTGTGGAACACCAGACTTGTTGGAAAATTGTGACGATGTGCAGTTATCTAATTTTACTCGCATAAATCTTCCGGAAAGATATGAATCTAACCAAGACACCAATTGTGAAGAAATGCCGAGACGAGACAGCTTGCATAAAAGTATTCTATGATCAATTTTGTCGAATGCTGCTTTCAAATCAGTGTAAATGACGTCCATCTGCGCTTTTTCCTCCATGCTAGCGACACACTTGGACGTGAAACTCAACAAATTTGTCGTCACTGATCTCCCTGGCATGAATCCGTGCTGATCAAACGATATGCAGTTCTTCGCGCAGTCTAAAATAGCACCACTCACAATAATCTCAAATAGCTTCGAGGAGGCTGAGAGACTAGTAATTCCACGATAGTTCGCAACATTCCGTCGATCGCCATTCTTGAACATGGGGCATATGAGCGAATGCTTCCAAATGCGCGGGAATTTAACTTGCTCAAACGAACGATTAAAAATTAAACTCAGCGGTCCAGCCAAAGCATTGATACAACGAAGAATGACAACTGCGGGAAAACCATCTGGCCGGGGAGCAAACGAGCATTTCAGTTTCTTCGATGCCTGTTTAACCAATTCTGGAGTAATGACGAAAGTTCTCAAATCAATCATACCGCTGGGAACATCGGAAGCAGCATCTTCCGCCTCTTGTCTCGATGTAAAACTGCTCGAAAAGACACTAGTAAAATGCCGCGCAAACAGTTCACATGACTCAGACACTGATGTGGCAACCGAATCTTCATGAAACACATTTGATGGTACCGATGAGTTCTTTCTATTCGAATTAACAAACCGCCAAAAACTTCGAGGGTTGCGTCGCAGGTTAGTTTGCATTCGGAGTACATATGATTTGTACAAACTTGCGTTTAAAGAACGGTATGCATTGACAGATCGATGGAAATTGCAACGGTGTGTAAAGGTCCGCTGGCGTCGGAGTTTACGTTGAAAGGCATTCTGCTCGCGTTGGAATTTACGCAATTGATACATACTCCAAGCAGGGGAAAGGGGAGGTCTGACACGAGGAACATTCAATTCAAGCCAGCGATTGATTTGGCCACAAAAGTCTACAGCCATATCATCAACATCTCCGGATGCGAAGAACAGTGAAACCCAATCGATATTGTTCAGATAATCAGAAAGAGCAGAAAAATCCACTAACCGATAATTCAAAGGGATATATATATATATATATATATATATATATATATATATATATATATATATATATATATATATATATATATATATATATATATATATATATATATATATATATATATATATATATATATATATATATATATATATATATATATATATATATATATATATATATATATATATATATATATATATATATATATATATATATATATATATATATATATACCCTTTCAAATGTCTTTAAAATGAAGACATCGATATAAATCTTTCATTAGGGCCTAAGTCGCATGGAGAAAAATCACTTTCAATATTCGATTATGCGTTTCTAAATGTAGCTTTTATTGTAGGTATAAATTAATTGTAGTTGAAATTTGTTTATTGAGGGCTTTAACCTGGTGGTCATTCGCCCAGGTATAAATTACTTAATTACTTTATGGCCATGTTTTTCCTTAAGCATCTTTGGTTAAACCTTAAAACAATATAACCAAGAATTTGTTGAGAGGTACAATAATTACATCTTCACTCATCAATACGCATCCAAGTGCCCCTTGCATTACAGTGACTGTACACCTTTGAACTTCCCCTCGAGCACAACACAGAGAAGAAAACTAATGTGTCATAACTTTCCATGCGGTTGTCGCGTTAACACGTTTATAATACGTTTACCATAAATTTGTTCTTTTTCCAGTTCTCGCGAGTGTTTTCTTTTACCGTTCCTATATCCGAAAACCCACACGCTGTTTCTGCTGTTGTTGACCATGCGACGATTTTTCTCATCTGACAGCACTTTATATGCTTTGGAGATCTCCTTAAACCGTCGATACGATTCTTCTGGAATGCGACGATTTTTCTCATCTGACAGCATTTGAGCACTTTATGCTTTGGAGATCTCCTTAAACCGTCGATACGATTCTTCTGGATTTTTATCTGGGTGCCATCGTAGCGCGTTTTTTGTGCGCCTTTTTGATTTCCGCATCGGTGGTGGTTCTGGTCACGACCGCTGCTAGCTTTCGAAAGATAATTCCTAGCTGCTGCTACCCTATCAATCTCTCTCTCTCTCTCTCTCTCTCTCTCTCTCTCTCTCTCTCTCTCTCTCTCTCTCTCTCTCTCTCTCTCTCTCTCTCTCTCTCTCTCTCTCTCTCTCGACTGAGGACTTCAATTTCGGCTGACTAAATAATGCATTGAAAATTATACTTCCTGGGATTTAATCTAACCAGAGCAATAGACCTTTCTCGTCAAAAAATTTTATATGATAGGATGCTTCCTTTTTTATCCCCGCTTCGTTACTGCCGATTGCCGCGATGATTTGGTACCTCTAACTATTGAAAAAATCAAAAATAGTGCAAGCTGCTCATTTAACCCCATATTCTGAATACCTATCTTGCCTTGTTTCCCCGTGTTTTTACACCATTTGGATGAATTTCCTGTGGGGAATACTAAAAGGATGCCAGATCTGCATATATATTAGTAAATCTGCAGATTTTGCATTTTCACTGCAGATATTTTGCAGATTACAAATATTTAGCAGAACAAAGCCTATGCCAGCCAATTTATACACAAGCCTTCAACATTTTTGATCATTTAAAATAAATACATACTACATTTCTATGTCAAATTTATTGAAGATTTTTGTAGCAATCTGCAGACTTTTATACTTTCACTGCAGGCTATTGTTTAAATAGACCTGACATCACTGATGCTGAAATGATTCATTCATATACCTGTCAAAAACATAGAGCATTGTATGAAAATGTATAACCACACTTTTCTGACAGTTCAGTGTGCTTGTTTACCTAAGACTTGTTTACATGGACTTTTAAAATTTACATTACTTGAATACTTTCGATGCTCTTTGAAAGACTATCAGCTCAAGAGGGATGAGGATTGGAACAATGGGAACCTGGTGCCACATTATGCAACCAATTCGAATCGACCTTTTCACACAAGCTTGAACACAATAAACCTTTCGTTTCGAGATGCGTAATGTCACCCCTGGTTCATACATTGACCAATCGGCGCTGGATGCAAAACCCGGTGGCATATGCTGAATCGTAAGATCAAGCATTGGGCTATAAAACGATTGCTTTCTGGATGATGGATAAAGATTTGTACACATTTGTTTGTTTGCTCGTGAGTTGAGTCCTAACAAGATGATCCGATTTATTACTCATTTTTAGGTGGTGAAGTTTACCTGAACTTTATAGGTAACGAATTCGGTCGATGATAAGTTGTTGAAATGATCGTTCAATGCCCATACCGAAAAACGTTTCCATAAGTCAGAATGCCTACCAGCGTATGATAGCTGCAAACATGAGGACAACAAGGTTATCGCTTTCGAATGGAACAATTATTTATTATTCGTGTTCAAGTTTCATTACAGCGAAAGTTTCGTCGATTGACGATTATCGCATTGTCGTTGATTTAGCCGGCAAATGCAAAACAGTGCTCGGCACTGACGATAAGGAGTTAGAAGGATTTGATAGGAGTGATAAGAATGCAGTGCATTATACATTCTGGAAGAATATCAGGGAGGAGAAATTATATGTAAATTTATATTATATCCCGAGTTGCCATCATTTTTGCACCGCAATAAAGCTGCAACTGCTGTCGTGTTCAAATTGGCAGGAAATAACTAGGCAGCGAATGATAAATTGCATAGTCAATTTATTTACTTTTTCGGAAGGATAAGTAATTAGTATGTTGTGAATATATTTGTGTCGCCGGTGCCGTGTGTTATGGTGGTACCGGACGGAACCGTTGGTCAGCAGGCCGTACTTGTCGTACTGGTCATAGATGCGACGTTTTTTCTCTTCTGATAGCACTTGACATGTTTCGGAGATCTGTCTTAACGCTCTCTACTTAGCGCAGGATACGCGAAACCGCTGCTAGCTTTCGAAAGAAAATTCCTAGCTGCTGCTACTCTATCAGTCTCTCTCTCGACTGAGGACTACAATTTCGGTCGACTAAATTGTGCTATGAAAATTGTACTTCCTGGAATTTCACCTAACGAGATCAATTCATTGTGAGGAATTTCGCTGCGTTCCAATATTGCTTGCCTCTGTAGGTGATGATGTGTGTGGATTCACTTCGGCAGCCAGGTCTTATGTTTTGGGTAATTTTGCTATCTTATTCTGCTGAATAAATCATCTGGCTAAAGCCTCTACGTTATACTATGATCACTTTAAAAACGCATTGCTATTTAATCTTGTAGCTCTTGGCAAGTCAGTCCTGGCACTGTTCTCGACTAATCCTGGCACTATACTGCTGACGTCGCACTTATTACGGTGATCAAACTTGGCGAGAGGGGCAGTGGTTTCGTCGAAAATGTTCACTCGACAAGCAGGAAGTGCAAGGACTCTGCTACTTATGCCTGAGCCCCTCGTTGAAACCTTCGTCCTGTCGGAGTGTTAGCTTCGTCCGATACCGGAGCGTATTGCTGAACCGAAGCAGTCTGCTACTGGCGCTGCTTCCTTCGAATCGGAGTCGCTGAATATTCCCGTTAGCCGAATGTCCAACGTGGCCAAAGGCAAACCGATTGCTGCAACACCACCAACCGTAGCTGAAATTTTGGCCTTTAATCCAAGTCCCTGCCATTGACATAGCGACAGACGAGTGCGGCGCAGGTTGGACCATCGGTTGACTCGGTGCCGGACAGGGCGAAACAACTGCAACAGGAGCGGACCTAGTATGGGGTGTAAAGGTCATCAATTGCCATAGATCACCACAATGCTCTGCGACTAACATTGTGAACAAAACAAACCAAACGAAATTGATCGCAACAACGATAAAGTAATCTAAATTCTACCCAAAATTTTTTTTTAATTCTATTTAAAAATTGAATACTGTTTTATTTAGTTTGATTGCGCATATTGTTTACATCAGACACACCCCTTAATTCATTAAGTACGTATTTCACTGCCTTTATAATCCTTTTGGAATCAGCTACAATAACCCCCTATAATCATTTTATAATAAGTGTATTGTTAGTTAGGACTTTTATACCAGCCGGGCTCTTTTATAATTTGTTATAAAAACATTATCAAAATTCTTCGTAATCCATTGTTGCGTTATGTTTATGTAAATGGCCAGATAGATAGTTTTTAACTGGGACGGAACGTGTGGATACGAAAAAACCTAATGTCAATTGTAGCCAGGGGAGCTGTCAAATGCAGCCAAAGGGAACCGTCAAATGCAGTCAGGGGGGACTGTCAAATGTAGCCAGTTCATTTAAAATATGTGAGGAAGAAAGAGTGGCTATGCAAGACAAGAGATAAAATGAACAGAAAAAAGAAAAAGAAAACATCTATCCACAGGTTCTGTCCCAGGATTTTAATAGAGAACATCAAAATTCGATTTGTTTGCATTTGGCAGTAGGCCTTTTTCAAATGTTTGGCTAGAAATTCCTTGCTTCTTCAATGAATCATGCACAAGAAAAGAAAATGTTAAATTTAACGGAACAATGTATGATGCCGACATCAATTAAAAAATACAGCTGAGCGACCTTGTTGGGAAAGTGTTAACATTTGGCAGCGAACCAAACCAAGTTTCTCATACTATGATCAAATCAACAAAAAATCCAAGATCATGTAAACAATCTCTTTGAACTGTCAAAAAAGTGAGGTTAAACATTACCATGTAACGTTCTCTACCGAGAGGTTCACTTTAGTTTGTATACATAACCAATGAACTTTGTACCGCGACTCACCACTTCATTTGCCGCGTTGCCAGGAAGCCAAGCAAAAATATACAAAACAGTGCTGCCCAAACACATATTTTGAGTCCCACCATTCTTGCAAAGGTGAAAAAAATACTCACCATTCTTGCATTTTTCAAATTTAAAAAAATCATTAAAAAATCACGATAGCTCTAAAAAGTCTCATTTCAGCGGAAATATTCTTAAAAATGTGTAGTCTTTTGAATAAAAATAAGAAAAAAGGGGGTTAGGTCGAACGAGAAAGGTCTATTCATTGTGAGGAATTATGCTGCGTTCCGTTATTGCTTGCTTCTGGAGAGGATGTGTGTTTCTTCACTTCGGCTGTCAGCTCTTACTTTTTGGGTAATTTTGCTATCTTATTCTGCGGGATAAATATGTCTAAATCCGCTACGTTATACTATGGTCACGTTAAAACACCCTGCTATTTAATCTTGTAGCATTGCTTGTAGCTCTCGGGAAGTCTTCTTCTCGACGTCGCACTGTGATCCAACTTGGTGCGAACGGTGTGGTTTCGTCGGAATTGCTCACTCGACAAGCTGTAGGTGCAAGGACTCTGCTACTAATGCCTGAGCGACTCGTTGAAACCTTCGCACAGGGTCAAATCGACCTGTTCTTGTGCACAGGACCGGAACTGCGTGATCCTCCACGAGCATCGTCCTGCCGGAGCGTATTGCTGAACCAAAGCAGTCTGTGCTTCTGTGGCTGCCTCCTTCGAATCGGAACCGCTGAATATTCTAGTTAGGGGAATGTCCAACGGCAAACCGATTGCAGCAACACCACCTGGCGTATCTGATATTTTTGACTTTAATCCAAGTCCCTAGCTGGTGGCTGCCATTGACGTAGCAACAGCCGAGCGCGTCACATGCTGGACCATCGGTTGACTCGGTGCCGAACGGGACGAAACAGCTGCAACTGGAGCGGACCTAGAATGGGTTGTAATGGTCATCAATTAACAAAGATGGTCAAAATGTTTTGTGACTAACGTTGTGATTCAGCAAAAAAGCAAACCAAATGAAATTGATTGCATGAACTAAACAAAATTCTACCCAAAAATTTGAAGAGGGTCTAACTGCCAAACTTAAACATTGAGAAAAGTTTTGGTCAAATTCATTATAATATTTAAAAATTTGATACAGTTTTATTTCGTATGATTGCGCATATTGTTTCTACTTGGACACCAAACGCAAGCAAATTCTTTTAAGGCCTGATATTACACCAAAAGATAGAAAAAATAAGTTAAATCCTGAAACGTGACTTGCCGATAGATGTTTTCTTTTTTTTCTGTTCATTCTATAGTTCGTCTCACATAGCCTCTCTTTCTGCTTCATATAGTTTAAATAGACTGGCTGCATTTGACGTTCGATTTTTTGCTATTTGCATGTCTCGTCTCAGGATAAATCTAATTTGATGACCAGACTTTAATAGGGGTTTTCCACGAAACCGCATTTTTCAAATTGGCAGACGCGATAACTCAAAAACTTTTCAGCTGATTAACTTCATATTTTAATGAGAGTGCATAATATGTGTAGCCAGTCGATGAGTCACGGAAAATTGAATTAAAAAAATTTCTCCACATTATTTGAAGAAAAGTAAGCGAATTTAACATTAAAATATAAGCTTTTTCAGTTTTTTTGATGCCATTTTCCGAAATTAAAACTTTTTTCTATTTTCTTTTTTGGTTCATCGAAGAACTACAAGTTTAAGCTTTATAAATCTTACTAAATTTTTTGTTTCAGACAATTTGATCAAGAGTTATCATGAACATCTGCTCTTGGAACAAGATCTCCCATGAATATCGACAGGTTTGTAACTATGTACAAAATTTCGTGCACGCATTCAACCTTAAACATGCTCCGTCTCGATGTACAGGTTCGCCTCGAACCTAAGCGAACGGTGTAAAAACTATAGTTCAAGCATCCGTGTACGTACACCGGGTGCGTACACGAGAACGATTCGCACAAGGCAAAAAGAATCCACGTTAGTTTTGATTAGAGTGAGAATGAGAAATGGTGAGGTTGCACAGGCGAACATGTGCATGTGTTTTTGTATGAAATACCCAGTTCGGGTTTGCACACAAAATGTGGATTTAATATGAGCACAGAACTAGGGGCAAATTACGCTAGGAATGTATAACAAATTCGCATCAAATTAGAAAAAAATACTTTTAATTTCCATTTTTGCATCAACTATCAACTTGCATTTTGGAGTAAGCCTTTTTCAAATGTTTGCCTAGAAATGGCTCACTTCAACGAATCATGTACAACAAAAGTCGAAATGCCAAATTTAACGGAACATTGCATGATGGTGACAAATTACAATTGAGCGAGCTAGTTTACAAGGTGTTAATATTTAGCATCGAACCGAACCAAGTTTCTCATACTATGATCGAATCAACAAAACATTCCAATACCATGTAAACAAACTCTCTGAACTGTCAAATAGGTGAGGTTAAACATTTTCGTGCAATGCTCTACAGCGAGAAGTTCACTTTATTTTGTTTACATTGCCAATGAATTTTGTACCGCGACTCACCACTTCATTTGCCGCGTTGCCAAGAACTTAAGAAAAAATATACAAACCAGTGCTGCCCAAACACACTTTTTGGGTCTCACCATTCTTGCAAAGGTGAAAAAAATATTCAACATTCTTGCATTTTTTAAACTTTAATAAATCATTAAAAAATCACTATAGCTCTAAAAAGTCTCATTTTAACGAAAATATCCTTAAAAATGTGTAATCTTTTGATTAAAAATAAGAAAGAAGGGGGTTAGGTCGGAGAATAAATGTCTATTTAAACGTTGGAAATCGCTTTCCGGAAGTATTTATAATGGTGTTTAAATGCTCTGTATCAATGTGAAACTTATTCCGGAGACTGCAATACCGGTTGAGTTCGATCCACCATGCTAATAATCCGACCGAAAAGCTAATTTTTCAATTACAGATTGTCAAGTACTCTATACAGTAAAAAAGCTTTACCCTTTTTATGTATTCAAATTGCGGAAGTTATTCGAGCTGTCAAAAAATGGGTATTTTTTGTTTCTAACAATGAGTACTTTTTATCCATTTCACAACTTCCTTTTTTTCTACACGTTTTCTTAGTGATCGGCAGCAGTGAAAATTAACTCAAAATGGGTCGTGTTCGTACCAAGACCGTAAAGAAGGCTTCCAAGGTAATCATCGAGAAGTACTACACTCGACTGACCATGGATTTCCATACAAATAAGCGCATAGTGGAGGAGGTGGCCATCATTCCGACCAAGCCGCTGCGTAACAAGATTGCCGGTTTTGTTACACATCTGATGAAGCGATTGCGCAACTCGCAAGTTCGGGGCATTTCGATCAAACTGCAAGAAGAAGAACGTGAGCGCCGAGATAACTACGTACCAGAGGTCTCCGCCCTGGAGCAGGATATTATTGAGGTCGACCCAGAGACGAAAGAAATGTTGAAGCATTTGGACTTCAGCAATATTGTCGTCCAAGTGACCAATCCAACGGCGCAGGGCTACAGCAGACGTAACTAAAGTAGGATCGATAGCGTTAATATGGCACTGGAAAATAAAAATTCTTCGAATGAAGAATAATAAATAAATGATCCCAAGGTATCCGATTGGGCAACAAAAAAACCACTCGATGAGGTAATGTCAATGGGTATATTGATCTTGATAATGGGTGAAAAATCCTTAAGCTTTATTTCAAGCGAGTTAACCTGCAAACTAAGGATCGTAGTGCAACCTGCAAATTATCGCCCTGCATCAGAGTCCGTGGCGGAAACAGAACATTTCGGCAATGCCCCGCAAACAACGTCTGTTTTTTTAAATCAGAAATAATTTTATTGACAGTATTTTTCATTCTGGCGCGAATTTCATGAATGAGTATTTTTTACGCATTTTGATGTAACAGTTCTGCGAAAAAAATGGATGAAACATACCCAGGTACAAGGCCTGTACTCATTTATGGGTACAAACGCTTTACCCATTTAATGGGTTATTCCACTTTTATTGAAAATGAGTAGTTTTCTACGCATTAATGGGTACTTGATTTTATCAGTGATATACACTGATAAAATAAAGTATCCATTATTGCGTAGAAAACTACGCATTTTCAATAAAAGTGGAATAACCCTAGGATAGGATCCGCCAGAGTTTTTAATAGTTTCTTTATAAACTGTGGGATCCGCCAGCTCTGTCCCCTGTTTTTGAACCAATTCTGAACCAGCTCGTGATTGGACGAAAGTGACATAGGCAAACCTTCGGCTTGGAAACTAAAAGTACTAAAGGGCTACTTGGAAGTGTTGTCATATTGTGATATCAAACATAAAACGACGTTTGTTAAGGCTAGTTTACAGTTCGGGAAATGGATGACGGGATTTCGCACGGGATTTGCGTCGGGATTTGATCAGGGAAAATTTCCCGCCGAGATCTCTCCAAACTGTCAAACCAAAAACTCTGCTGTTTCTTAAAAATACAAACAGTATCAAACTTGCAGGGAATTGCAAACCTTATAAAAATACTCTTTTTCCCGTCGGAAACAATTTGTGTTGAATTGTTCCCGGCCGGATTTCTGTGTGGAGAGTTTTAAAATCCCGTGATGTTTCCCGCGGTTGGGTTTACACTTCAGAAAAACTGTCATTTTTGTGTAGACTCATATCCCGTCACGGGATTTGAAATCCCGAGCTTCATTTAAAATACACAGGGACATAAATCCCGTGACACGTTTTCCGAACTGTAAACTAGCCTTTAACTGTGTTGATTTTTTTGTTTTCTCGATATATAGCGCAAATTCGATAGTTGGGTGTTCGCTAGTTGGGCGGTTCGTTAGTTGGGTGTTCGCTAGTTGGGGCATGCCCCAACTAAAAGATACTCTTATGTCAAAACTGAAAGTCAAAAACTGATTGACGTTTGAATGTCATTGAATTCAAGGGGTTCATTTGTTGATTTCTGTGGCGATCCAGAAAAAAATCATACTTTGAAATTCAATGGAATTTTATTTTTTGAATTCATATTTCGGAATGATTTTAGTGAAATAAATGTGTTAAATATTTGGCTTCTTCATTCAGCATCAATTAGTTTGTGTCGCAGAGACGTTAGTTTAGTAACTTTTGAAGGTCATCTCTGATGTATTCAATCACATTATCCAATCTTTTTTAGATAGTGTCAACGTAGTATGTTTGTGCTTTATCGGCTTTTTCCCGACGGTGTATCCATTCCCTGTTTTATGTGAAGGAATTTATCAAAAAATAATTGATGGCAAAAAGAACACTAATGACATACTTTGTCACAATAAAACAACTTTAAACTGGAAAGAAACAGCCAACTTTTGTGAATTGTAAAATATTTCTGTTTGTTTTTTTATGAAAGAAAACAAAAAATCAGCGTTTCCCTTGGGTAATTTTTGTCAGCTGTCAGTTGCCCCAATTAACGGATACGATTCGCTAGTTGGGGCGCAGTCGTGACCCAACTAACGAATTTGCGCTGTACCGCTTTTTTCTATAACATCCGTCTGTAATTATGAAGTGCAGGCATTATTTTGCAGACGAAATCAAACATATTATCCAGAACTGAAGTTCCCGAGAGATCCGGTAGCGCGGTTATCGTGGATTCTGTTCTGTGTGCGGAATAATGCGGAAATGCCTCTTTTCGAAATCAACAGGCTGTGTAGCGTAAGTATGAAAATATTTCGAACTTCATGTAAAAATTGTCTTCCAGTATATTGGAAGTACTGAGCAAACAGGAGAAAGTTATCCCGGAAGTCGCAACTTACAAAAATGAAGAGGCATGAAGATATTTTTCGTAATGTCTAACAACGAATATATATTATTTTGTTTTGCTGTATTCCGATGGAAAAAAAACGTTATGATCGTTTAAATGCGGATATAAAGACTAAATCTTTGATTTTTCCAGAAGCATGAGATTGGTACATAATATAGAATATTTTAATCAGAACAAATATTGCGCATCTTTTCTAAAATCTACATCCTGCTGTTTTAGCCATGCGCCGCACGGTCATGATCATAGTTGTGCGCAAGTCAGATATAAACTGTCAATCATTGTAATGTAAATAAACAAACATCAAATCTTCGGTGAATACTTTTCGAAAAGGATGTGTTTTAATCGGTTTTCTAAAGATATCGAATTTATATTTATTGTTATATAACTGAAACAGCAATGGATCGTATAAAAAAGGAGGTGTTGGGCAGACATGCCTCTTCTAATACTAAATATCATGCTCTATACGCATATTTTTTCCTGGGGCTATCCAAAACGGCCTGTGCTAGAATATTTGGGAAACACCACACCACGATTGCCTGCTGGATTAAGCATTACGAAGCTGATGGTATGGTATCTCGCAAAGAAAGGAAAAAAGTGTTTCTCCAGTTTACTACAGTAAAATGACGATGGCTTATACATTTGTTCAACAGAAACCCTATTATGTTTCTTGATGAAGCAAAGCATCAGTTTGAGAAAACCTTCCAGTGTCCAATAAGTACATCTTCAATATCGCGGATATTGCATGCCGAAGGATACACATACAAAGTTCTGGAACGACGAGCTATCCAAATACAGAACATTCAAATTTGCCGGTTTGTGAATGAACTAGCCTTGATTAATTGGGATCTTCATAATCTTGTTTTTTTGGATGAAGTATCCATAGATAATAGAGGGTTATTAAGGATCCGGGGATATGCCAAGGTCGGGGAAAAATTGATATACAATGTCATATAGTAGCGTTTTAAATAACTACTGGTACTATGGTTTTCACTGATCTTCTCCATAAGAAGTATACGAATCCGAGGGATGATTCTGTAACTGTCATCTACGAGTCCGACGTTCAGACACAAGCTGCATTTCATTTTGATCACCCACGATTGGAGCTACGCAATGTTTCGTTCAAAACAACGCTTCGTAGATGCTCTCGTTCCTGATGATATGGATATGAAAGAATGTCGTGGCATTCGACAACTTTGGGTCCTATAACAGAAACCACACCGTCGTATGCAAGTTGCCTTAGCGTGCAGTAACTGTCAAGACATTGATCAATGTCATTGACAAAAATTGTATAGAAGCGGGCTTAGACATGAGCCAAAAAAGCTTATGCCATCTGCTCATTGCTAGCATATTTCTGTTGAGCGCAATATTATTCTCGATCTAGACGAATATTAAATTCGTGGAAGTTAAGCTCTATATAAGAAGTTAACCAAGTATCACATAATGTGAAAGCATCACATTTCAAACTATTTATTAAAATTTCGAAAGAATCAATTATCGGGATAACAATTGCAATTCCACTGTAAAACAGTGAAATACGTGACCTCGTTCGATGATTTAGCCATCGAAGGATACTATCGCTGCTACTAGTGGCTGTCAACTGCTTCAAAAATGTTTTACCTGAATAAACAAAGCATATCAGTGTGGGAAATCCACGATCACTCTGCTTCACGATATTATTTACAACGTTGAGAAGGCCTTCTCGCTCAAGCAATCTAGCTTGGGTGTATTCCTAGATATTGAGGGTGCTTTAGACAATCTGTCCTATTCTGGAAGCGACGCGCGGTCATAGGGTATCTGCATGTATCTCGGGTTTGATAAACGCAATGCTTAGTAACCACATTCTTTGCTCGTCACTGCGACAGGCTGAAATACGGAAGTTGAGTATTTGCGGTTGTTCTCAGGGTGGCGTTCTGTCACCTTTGTTATGAAACTTGGTTGCCCACGGCTTGTTGGAGAAATCCAATTGCCTTGGATGCACAATCTACGGGTTTGCTGAAGATTACCAAATACTAATTACTGGACTTTGCATCGGAACAATCTTTGACTTAATGCAACAAGCATTAAGAGCTGTCGAACAGTGGTGTCGACAAGTTAAATTATCAGAATCTGTCAAATTGACATAATTCGAATTGCTGAGCTATCAGTATTTTAAATTGCTGAAACCTTCAGCTGATGAAAATTCAGCAAAATTTTGCAGAAATCGACAACCAAATTTCGGTGTGTAAATACATCTATTAGATTTACACGACAATTGTACGTCCAATACCGTCATATGGATGTCCTGTGTGGTGGCAGAGGGGAGAAGTGATGGCGGTCCAGTCAAAGCTTAACCAACAGCAAAGAAGGGTGCTCATGGCGTTGACTCGTGCTTTCACTACAACATCGACTGCTGCTCTTGAAGTACTTCTAAATATCAAACCATTACACATACACCTCAAATAAGAAGCAGTATCATGTGCATACAGACTGCATGTTACTGAGCTTTGGAACAGTAACCATGTTGACCTTGGTACCAGTCATACATGCCTGTGGTCACAAATGGTTACATGGGGTGAAAATATTCTTGCTCCCAGCGATATTACACTCCCAAGTAGTTTTCCTTACAGGGCATTCCATGTGAAGTTTCCCTCTCGAGTGGAGTGGTTGTCTGGCTATATGGAGAAACAACAACAAACGCAAGTGGTTTGTTACATTGACGATTCTCTGATGGAGGGACGTAGTGGTGCTGGTGTCTACTGTCGTGAAATGAGATTGGAACAATCTCACTCACTAGGTAGATACTGTACTGTATCCAAGCAGAAATTTTCGCGACTATGTGCGGGGTATAATCGGCCCTTCAACAGGCATGTCCGGCAAAGTTATAAACTTCTGCTCCGATAGTCAAGCTGTAGTCAAAGATCTTAGCTCAGACAAATCACGGTCCACACTAGTGATCGCGTGCCGAACCCAAATCGAAGAACTAGGCATTATAAACACTATCTACCTTTTCTGGGTGCCCGGATATTCCGGTATTACTGGAAATGAATGGGCTGATGATTTGGCCAGGGCATGTGCAGCGATTGACTTCGTTGGTCCTGAGCCCGCCCTGCCAATTTCGACAAGTTATATAAGAGAAAAAATACGGTTCTGTGCTTTGTCCGAGCACCGCAACTATTGGAGAAATCTACAAACGTATCGTCAAACTAAGGCGTTTCTGAAACAACTGTACCCAGTGATTTCGGAAAATCTCCTAAATTTTTCGAAGCTGCGGCATGCTGACCAGAGCTTAAACTGACCACTGCAATCTCAATTATCACATGGAAACTATTCAGCGCGCTGAGTCTTTTTCGTGTGATCTTTGTGAATCCGGAACTACGGACTACGGAATCTTATACAGCACAAATTCGTTAGTTGGGGCATACCCCTACTAAAAGTCACTCTTATGTCAAAACTGAAAGTCGAAACGGTGTTGACATTTAAAAGTAATCAACTTCAAGGGGCTCATGTTGTTGAGGTTTTAATATGGGTCAGATTGGTATGAATTCCTACTTACCATTTCCTAAGCAACTCTTATTAGATAATCAGCAGTCAAACATGATGAAGTCAGTGTGCAATTCGCCAAAATCATCGTCACAATGCAACGCTATTTTGCCCACCCTTCCAATTCTACTTCCTCTTCCTTGTTCTTTCCTTCCACTCAGGAAATAATGAAAAGACACGGCAAGGCGCATATCCCCTACTAGATATGGAGAACGTGCCATTTGAGCCAATATATTCTTATTCCTGATTCCGAGGATCATCAGAGCCGCTCTCGTCAGAGGATGGTGGCATAACTTACCTTAGCATTTCTGCAAAAGATCGCTTGGAACGTTCCTTAAGGGAACGTTTCAGTTTGTCTCCGCGTAGTTTGTACGCGGGATATATCGAGAGATCATGCAGATTCTCCACACAGTAGGTAACTTCTCTTGATTCCTACCGAAAGAAACATCTTTATGATACCCCCTTACTTTCCACAGCGGCCTTATTACTAGAATGGGTGGCTGTGTAATCCAATTAACGAACATCCAGAAGAATCTTGTGCAAGAGAATATAGCTCAGCAAAGCAGACCTAGCGATTAGAATTTTATTGGGGGTAAGATTTCATTCCGTCCCCGCGATTAATACTGAATTCAGACGCTTGCAATTCTGTATTTTCACTAGCTGAAGTAGGGGATTCTTAAATCAGCCAGCCCAATATTCCAGCAAATGCTTGTCAAACTCTCATCGTGGACAGCTCCATTTATTTTTTCTCTGTGAGTTGGTAAATATACAAAACAATCCTTCGTAAAACGGTCGGAAAAGGCAATCTCATTTGTCTGCTTTGAGATGGTTAACACAACCTTTGTCCGAGCGAACATGTGAAACTTCGGTAACAGCTGAGAAGCGTTCCGTCAGATCTTTGAAACTTTGTAATAAATATAAAGACTTATTTTGGGCTATAAGAAGAGTATCAGTTCCAACAGGCTAGTTGAGAGTTCTTTGTGCCGGTATATAGCAAACGGTAGACGGTAGTGGTGGTTCAATGATTTTCAAAGCATATATCGATATGAAGGTATACACAGGTGTTTAAAAAAGTTTTGTCTAGCCTAAATCTGACACAACCATCTATTTCTTTTCCGTCATTTTGGCGGTTATTTTCTAGTACATCGTGATACCAATATAATAAACAAAAGAAACAAGCAAAATGTGCGATTCATATTCAACTGTGTGCAATAGTATGGTCTAACATAGACTCACACAAACATATTCATACAACTTAGTGCATGTTTGAAATAGTTTGCAATGTCGCGTCCAAGCCCAAAAAAATCTCGCCATAGCGCCCGAGACATTAGGTTTCCAGTACATGGAAGTTACTCCCTGTTGCTCCGGAGCAAAAAATTCTTGCTCCTTTTCACTACGGTTTGCCATCAGAAGAAGAAATAAGAGAAGAAGATAGTACAGGAACGATTTTCTCCCTGTTTGCTCCGGAGTACTTCCAGTTTCTCCTGGTACTGGAACAAATCTATTATCACCACAACAACAACAAAAAAACACACACTGAATCCGCCTCTAATCTCCAAAACTGTCCTCATAGATCTGAACCGAAGCAATCGACCACTAATAAATATGGCAAACCTTTCCCTTACTCGAGATTAATTAATCTCTGTTCCAGTTCATATTGGTAGCTTCTACGTTGTGGATCAGGCAAATCCTCAAGATTATTTTCTGTAACCTTTATGCTGAATAACCAGATTGGAAAGGTATTCCCCAGCATAAGAACAAGAATTTCCGCCCACAAAGGTTGTGAGAAATATCCAACTTCAACAGTATCAAAAGCGACTGATACCAAAAATTAACCCCAAAAACCCCCAATTTTAATAATCAACTAAGGCTGGTTACCGATCCTTTGCATAAACGCTAATGATATGACCACCAAGAATGCGTCAGACAACCCTTATCAACCCTCTTCGACACCAGTTGGGTATACCAAGCTGTTACCCGGGTGCAGTGGCGGATCCAGGGGGAGGGTCCTGGGGGTCCGGACCCCCTCCGAAATTTTTTAATTTGTTAAGAAATCTTAAAATAATTTCTATTTTAAATTCGTTCTAAGCTCAAAATCATTCTAAATCTGATTTAACCACCAAAACTTATTTGAGGTTATTAGATATTCAACTTTATTCTTGTTTACGACGAATGCGAAATTCGTTCGAAAGTGGTTTGTATTCCCGTTTACGACAGCAAAATCAAATGGGCTTACTATTCGTTCGAATCGCTTTCGAACGAATATCGCATTCGTCGTAAACAAGAATAAGGGTGATTACGTACTATACACTGAACATTTCAAAATCAAAATTTCAGACCCCCTCCGAAATTTTTTTCTGCACGGAAAACCCCGCAATCACAAAAAATGAATATTGCAATTTTTGATTTTTGTCTGGACTGTTTCAACTAAAAATTGTTGATTCAACTAACTGTCCTGTTGATTTTCGCATCATCAATTGGCTGAATAAATTAGTTGTTTTTGAAAGCTGTCAGTTTTCAGAAAATAAAGACAGCAAAAAGGAAACAAAAATTTGCAAATTTTATTTAACCATTTCTTTAGTTGAAAAGGATACGTCAATTTTCTCGCTATGTTCATTTTGTAAAATTTTTGAGGCTAACATAAAAGAGCTTGATTTTGAAGTTTAGATTAATAAACCAGTTATAATACTTAGAAGTGCCTACCTAATTTAGTGATATATATGTGAATTTATGGAAGTATTTTTATATAATACATCAGGTAGACAACAAATTGCATGATTCGACTGATGTTCGAACGTGAGCAAATCTTCTGGAACCAGGTGTGTATGTTTCATGTGTTTTTACAAATCAGCCATCCAATTTTCTCACATGTTAACAAATGTTAGACATTAGAATAGGACATTAGTCTCCATCAGTAAATTGATCTGTATATTCTATCATTGCATAAATAATTGTTCCATGCAAATAGAGAATCTAGTGGAACATGGAACCATAATTCGTATAGAAAGATTGACTTTCTATACTTTTTATAAAATAGAATAATTGTAAACGTATTGGCGCTGAACAGTGTTAATATTTATATTTTCTAGTGATACAACGCGTTTGGATAAATCAAGCCATTGATATGATAGCAATAAACTTCTTCGAAGATAATTTGGCTTTTTATTACTGGGTAATAAATCCTCCTTATAATTAACAAAATCGTTAGCTGTTACAACTGGTTGGGATATTTTCAATAATACAATTGATTGAAACAACCATCTTGGTTTTTAGTTTCAACACGCACCAATCTTGAAATCAACAATTATATTAGTTGTTACAACTGTTTGGGAATTATTCCAATATTACAATTGACTGAAACAACCATCTCGGTTTTCAGTTTCAACTCGCACCAATCTTGAAATCAACAATTATATTAGTTGTTACAACTGTTTGGGAATTATTCCAATATTACAATTGACTGAAACAACCATCTCGGTTTTCAGTTTCAACTCGCACCAATCTTGAAATCAACAATTATATTAGTTGTTACAACTGTTTGGGAATTATTCCAATATTACAATTGACTGAAACAACCATCTCGGTTTTCAGTTTCAACTCGCACCAATCTTGAAATCAACAATTATATTAGTTGTTACAACTGTTTGGGAATTATTCCAATATTACAATTGACTGAAACAACCATCTGGGTTTTCAGTTTCAACTCGCACCAATCTTGAAATCAACAATTATATTAGTTGTTACAACTGGTTGGGAATTATTCCAATATTACAATTGACTGAAACAACCATCTGGGTTTTCAGTTTCAACTCGCACCAATCTTGAAATCAACAATTATATTAGTTGTTACAACTGGTTGGGAATTATTCCAATATTACAATTGACTGAAACAACCATCTCGGTTTTCAGTTTCAACTCGCACCAATCTTGAAATCGACAATTATATTAGTTGTTACAGCTATTTGATGAGCTGATTTGGATGGTGTGTGTCTTTGCTAACTGACAGCATCACATTTTCAACTAGATGATTTAGTTGTTTCAGCAACTGTTTTGTTCATTCAAAAACAAAAATGAAAGTTTAGAAAAATCAACAATCGTTTAGCTGTACCAAATTTTAACCAATCGATTTCAGAAATTCGACTAATATATTAGTTGCTATGCGATCGGGAGCGTTTCCGTGTGGATCCGCCCCTGCCCGGGTGGTAGGGTAAAAACTGTCGAATACAAGTTGACAACAGTTTTATGTTGCATTAAAAAGTATATGATCAAAGACTGACTTGGGTCCTCCATCCAGCCTGGAATAAGCTAGACTAACTGTTTCTCATTCACTCACGAAAATGACTATTCAATCATTGCTATTCAATCTCCATTATGCCTAATGCTTCGAAACCAACAGCAAACACCGCCAACGAAACCCTACAGTTGAAGTTTTGTTGAAATATCTAAAAATTTGGGATATTGCGGTCGATAAATTTATTGTCTACTCTTCCGATACTAAATAATACAGCCTTATACAGCTTTACGACACATTGATATTTCGTACGAATGTGATTTAAATTCTCAATAACGACAGAAAATGGACAACTCGTTTGAAAAATCAATATCGTAATACAGAAGAAAGCTGATAATTTTTCAATGAATTGGCCATACTTGCCTTGGCCTTAGTCACATTATTAGAGATCGTGTTCTTCGAACCCATACCCAAATCCTGGTTCAAGCCCACAACGGGGCGCATGTAAAATAAATGAAACCGAACCACTTAGTACATCACTGTCATTAGCATGACAAAGACGAAGCAGAGCCTCAATACGTACTACAATTTCCTGGAAATTCGAAATTTACGCAACAATAACGAATCTACTGAAACAATCCTACCAAGACTAAAAATCCTTTCTGATCGGACCATGAGCATATGACGTTTTAAGAGACCAATGTCTCATACACATCGAGGCTACCAACCAACCCATGATATAAAATTGCATTTTTTCACAATTAAGAACAAAATTGTATTTTCCATAATTTTGTCGTTGTTTTCTCAAATTTTATAATAGTATTGTTCGTTCAACTAAATTTTAGTGCTATTAAATAGACTTTACTTAATTAGTGAGATAAACAACGTTCATCTCATATTACACCAAACATCGATTGCAAAATCAGGTGGCTGTTTGTGTTTATGAAGTTTGATACTCGACTCAAGTTAAGGATCACTGAACGTTACAAACACTAGGAAGGTAGTGCAGATGCAGTCTAACCACATGCCCATTGCAGCTGATCTACTGGTCTGGTAGACAGTGTTGTTGCGAACTGTTGAAAGACATCTTAGAGTAGCTGATAATTGTGCAAAAACTGCCGGATCACTATTTATTGCAACAGTATTTGGACAGAACTCGCTACTTCTTCTCTACGATATATTTATTGGCTTGAAAACTACCAAGTGACAGCATATTATACTGGCAAAAATAGCGCGAGATGTTATAAATCAAGGAAAGTATTTCTTATTTCGAAAACCTTCTTTCCTTGAACCTATCAAAAACTAAATATATGCTGTTTCGTTCATCTAGAAGAGCTATAGGCGTGCATCCAGACCCAAGAATGGGACAGTCTGTAATTCAAGAAACTAACTGCTTCAAATATTTAGGACTTCACTTAGACCCCACACTCTCCTGGATTGAGCATATAACATCTATAGAGAAAAAAGTTGCATCGTTATGTGGGGCTATGCGTAAAGTATGCTCTTTTGTTCCCCAGCATGTACTTCTAAAATTTTATTATGCGCACATCCACTCATTGCTGAACTACCTTGTATCTGTGTGGGGCCGTGCCAGTATTTCGAATCTGAAAAAGCTACAAACGCTTCAAAACAGATGTCTTAAAATTATTTATAAAAAACCATTTATGTACCCTACTATTTTGTTATACAATAATAATGTCCATAACATTTTACCTTTGCTTGGGTTGACTAACTACCAAACAATAATGTACATCCACAATGCTTTGCATAATACTATTGCTCATAGTAATCTAGAATTTACGACAGGAATTCGAGCTCACAGCACCAGACAAGCCAATCATTTATTATACTCCAGAGTATCCACGAACCTTGGTCAAAGACGCATTTCTTTCATCGGACCTAAGCTATTCAACCAGCTTCCTACGGATTTAAAGCAAATAACATGTCGCACTCGTTTCCAAGCAAAATTGAAACTAATTTTAAAAAATAAAATAGGAGAATTTTTAATATAAACTTCGTTCACCACCAATCGAGCTTATTCCTTTAGCTATAATTGGTTAACATTTTTTAAATAAAAACAATTGATAAATGCATTTTTTATAGCAATAAGTAATAAATAAATTTAAATTATTATGAGCTTCCTGCAAAGCTACGATGGGACCCTTAAAAGGATTCTTTTCCGCTGGGTACTCGCCGTAGCTTCTTGTCAAATTTTGTGTTTTGTCGGTCTCGTATTGTTTTTTTTTTGTTCTCAGCGTTTCCGCGATTCGTAACTTTGTTTTGTTGTGCTGACCTTTTTTTTGTACGCTGAGAACTGATGTGTCCACTACCAGGGGGCTCCGTTTGTGAGCTTTTTGGTGTGGGGGTAAGAGGCGGGCAATTAAAAAAAAAACAAAATTAAAAAAAAAATAACTTTCCAACCGTAGGTCCTTTCTTATGACCTTTAAAATTCCGAGCGTAAACGGTAGCAAAGAAAGAGTATAGTTTGCGTTTTTCGGTCGAATCTTCATTTTCTCCGCAGTTACTGGTCACTGAACCATTATCCTCCATGGTGTTGCTGGCATCTTCTAGCAAATATTCGGCTCCGCATTCCATTTCACCTACATCCTCGACATCTATATCGTACTCCATATTGGTCCAATAGCTATTTCACAATGATAAAAGAGAAATATTAATTATGAGAAACTAAAAATAACACTTATTTACTAACAACAGAACTGATGGATAAAGAAATGGCTCGAAATGTTTTGATTTATCTGCTTTCTTTATTTATACCTTTTCATCAGGGCTAAATACACACTACGCTGAAAATACTCAGTGTTAACAAAAAAATGAATACCAACATAAGAGTGAATATTTAAGTTGCTTTTTATGAAACTATGAAAGTATTAATTATATTGAAAACCACTTTCGACCGCTTTAAAACCATGTTACTATATTTGTTAAGATAGAAGACGAGTATTTTTGTTGATTACTTCGTACTTGTTGAAGAATTTCTTTCTTACAGAGTCATTTATGCATAAATATTTTTTGTTTATTATCCTTTCATCAAAGTTATCAGAGTCAATAAGAAAAATTATCTATTCAATTAAATTAAATTAAACTTAAACAAATAAAATTGAAAATTGGGTAATATTTTTTTTCTTTATGAGGTGTTTTTGTTAGCAAGGTATCGCATACACTGAAACAAAGACCATGGTATAAACTACTATATTAGAGGTTCAAATTAAAAAGGGTGTACCAGTGAATTTTGGTAGACAATATATCATGCTTGACTTCAATCTGATTCCTATCATTTGTACCATGCTCATTCTGACATAGAGACATGGTATTTCTTACTATCGTGTTTTACTATTTTTGGTATTTTGTACTATGCCTGCATTACTATCCAATGATCAGAATAACCATATACATGGTCGCTCTAAAAATTGCTAGATGGTTAAAATTACAATTAGTGTTTACCATTTTATAGTAATTAAAATATAATGCATAGCGACCGCAGAAAAGTTCTTTTAAATAAATTTCAAATGTTTTGTTTTTTCGATTTCTTTTATTATTTAATGGTTACAGGTAACATTTCCGTGAAATATCTGTTTATCCTTAAATAATTTTGGTCTTTTGCAGTATACGAAAATTTACGGAGGGGCATTTTAATCCAGCTTGTACTCTGTCTACTTGGCAATCGAAAAAATGTAATTAAGTGCGTTTGCATCCAATAGCTTCGGTCAGATATGGAAGCGCCTGAAAACAAAATCTTTAATACACAGTTGAATAAAAACAGATTTTGATCTTACCTCTTACAATTGCCTACGTTGTGGGATCCATATATCAATACATCAAACTTACAATTTTTGTAGGTTTATACAGGATGGAGAATGAAATAAAAAAAATGAGAATTCTACTTTAGAGACGTAATCTTGGCCATAAATCATTATTATTCTACTTACCGATAGTAAATTACAGATCAGAAATAGCATTATTACCTCCGTATTCCCATTCATTTCAAATAAAACTAAATGAGCATAAAATGAGAAAACCGTTTGGAACATCCAGCAAAACTTCTGTTTATTTGCACGTACGCTTAAAGAATGATATTTTCACAACATGGCGTTCATTTATAATGCACATTCATGGTCAGATAATATTACCATGCTTATAGTAGTTTCGAAAGTATACCGTGTTTGGTTATAAAACAATAAACATATATTATTAACATGTTAATGGTAAAATTGATAGAGGTCGAAAGAGCTACGCAGATCTAGCTGTAAAGCATAGTAGCACTGAAAATTTTCGTAGTCATTTTAGCCGTGGAAGCTTGTTTAAATCAAATATGCAAAATAGTAAAACCTACCGTAAATGTTTACTTAAACTACGTTGTAGATTCAAGCATTTTCTAGTAATTGTGCAATAATGTATGGTACATTTTACTATTTATTGAAAATTGTTTTTTCTACACTGACTCTGTAGTCAGCATTACTATACCGTTCTTTTCAGTGTAGCATAATGACAGTAGATACAGAACACTAGATAAGGATTGTCGTTGGTGTTCCCATTGTTTTCGCCTCGGAACATTTTTGTTTTGCTTTCGGTATATATCTGTCAAGTTATCGAAAGTCTCTCTAGTAAAAGTCTTTGGTCCGCACTTTTGGTACACGCAGAAAAATATGGCCTGCTTGTAACCACAAACCGTTTAGTTGAACTTCGAATTAGTAAAAGGCAGAGTTTGCCTTTCTTCAATTCAGTCTCGTTTATTTTTCTGTGATTTTTATAAATTCATGATCGAAAACGTCCAATGCATAAAATATACAGCAGAATAAACGAGAGGCAAACAGAAAAATTACGTGATATCTGCTATGAAACAAATTTCTATTGTCGCGCTTATAATAATATCTCACATTGCGGGCGTCTGAAAGGCGCATCAAATATAGCCGCCGTTGCTCCGCAAGCAGATTTCAGTGGATCTTTATTTTTCTGCCAGCTGTGTGCTTTTCGAAAGCTTCAAGGAAAAAGCTGCCTATAAATTTATATAGGCCGCTGTCACGCGCCTATCTCAATTGAGCTTTCATATAATCGCATATCGAGCGATTATCCTGCAAGGCACAATATGTGGCATACTATTATAATTTCATTAGTTTTCACATGATATCTATGCGTGACAGGTAATTTTTATTTGCTACCACAAGTTGCAAAAAAAAATATGTGTGAAATCAATATATTCAATTTTCTCGGTGTACATTTTCGACTGTTATTGTTATGAGATGGAAGAGTTTGTATATACCGCACAAGGAAATGAAAATTCATTAAAATTCAGTACAGATTTAGACAATTTGTACATTCTAATTAGTGAAAATACATCAACCGAGAATGGCCATTGCTTTGCTGGCGAAAAGAAACAAAAATAATTGGTCGCTATGAAACAACGATAGAGGATTATTTTTTTGCTTTTTTTTATTTGGCCCATTTGACAGGTATATCCCGGAATCAAAACAATGATGTTCCAACCACTGATGCCAGCGACAATCCTAATCTAGTGTTCTGCACGCTCGTAAAAAGTTACTCAGACTCTGAGTAGTTTTTAACTCAGTTTTGAATGATGTTCGTGAACGTCAAAAATTGAGTTGACAGGTATAATATCTCTGAGTAACTCTGACTCTCTTTTTGGGTATTACACAAGAAACCGTTTTGGAGTTACCAAATGGAAAAGCCATTTTTCGCCAAGTTAAAAATTCCAAGCGTCATCCGCCATTTTCCCTTAGTAGGTACAGGCTCGTTTAGTTATCGTTCATCAGCTTTTTAAAAATAATTTGTTCAAATATTTATAATAGTTGGAGCTAGAATTGTAGTGTTTGTGGTAAAATACATTTAAATTTTAAGAGTGGATTTGAGCAACCTGCATGCAGAACATTTCAGAAGTGGTGGATACTGAAACGGTAATGAAGTTACGAGGTAATATTTACGCTATACTTACAAAAAAAACATAAAATTTAATAAACTGAAGTTTCTTTAAGTTATTGTAAAAATATTCCATGAGAAAAGAAAGCCTGGATTGTATTACATCCAAAACAAAATTTTTACGGCCAATTTCTTCACTGGATGAAAATAGGTTTAGCTCCAGTTCAGATGCAACAATCGATCGTGAACCAGTTTAAATAGGAATCGGTTGTTGCACTTCAGTTGAACTCCGGAATGAAATGATTTAGAATTCCAAGTCATGATCCGGGTGTTTCCCAGTAAAGTTCAGCCGGAAATGAGCCGGATTCCGGCTGGCTCCAGTTAGTATTCAAGCTCCAGTGACACAACCTATTCTAACTAGAATCGTTTGTATCACTGGAGCCGGAATACTAACTGGAACCAGCTGGAATTCTGACTCATTTCTGGCTGAACTTTACTGGGTTTTAATGAAATATTGCACTCATAAATTGAGTATCATTCTACCCAAACTCTGAGAAATTTCAACTCAATTTTTGGCTTTTTTGTCTACTCAAAAATTGGGTAAGCTTCTGCTCATAATATGAGTAATAATCGCTCAATTTTTGGTTTTGTTAAAGTTCTACTGAACCCAAAATTTGAGTAATGTTCAACTCAAAGTCTGAGTAATAATCACTCAATTTTTGGTTTTATTAAAGTTGTACTGAACTCAAAATTTGAGTAATTTTCAACTCAAAATCTGAGTAATAGTGACGCACTTTTAGGTTTAGTGTGGATTATATTGTACTCAAAAACCGAGTAATAATTACTCAGTTTTTGGTTCAGGCAGGCTTGCTCAAATTTGAGTAACTCTGGAATTACTCAATTTAAGGGTTGTTCCACTTTATCTGGAAATGGGTGGGATTAAACTCAATTTTGAGTTACTTTTTACGAGCGTGCATGTATCTACTATAATGACATATCGATAAGTGACCAAAATGCTAAATTTTCTCAGGATTGACAATAGTAAAATATAAGAAGAAGCCAGCTGGCGGATCCTATCCTACACATACGGTGAAAATTTCAACGTGTCGACATGCTGGTTTTCACCGAGTGCTAGATAATTCGCTTTTTTCACCTTGATTGGGCGAATTACTCGTGCTGTGGTGGACCAATTTTGTGGCGCTGCGAGTTTATCGTCGGTTAGTCACAAAAAGTAAAGTCCATTGGACTATAAACGAAAATTAACTGGCAATATAGCTTTATACGCTGTGCCATTTTGGGCTTTGTTTCACAAACAAGCCAAACAGAAGCGAAGAAGAAGAAGAAGAAGGATCCTATCCTAGGAATAACCCATTAAATGGTTAAAGAGTTTGTAACCATAAATTAGTACAGACCTTGTACGTCAACCTGGGTATAGTTTACCCATTATTTTTCGCAGAATTGTTACAACAAAATGCGTAAAAAATACCCATTTATGAAAATCGCGCCAGAATTAAAAATACTGTCAATAGAATTGTTTCTGAATTTAAAAAAAAAAACATAAAATAACACTCATTTCACATTATTGTCTCCCTACAAAAGTATATGAATCTAGATAGAGATCCTATTCCAAATCTTCTTAACAAAATAAAACCGCCAACTGGATATATTTTTGATGGCTGGATCTTTTCGCTGTTCTAAAAATTCCGAACTAGTGCATATTTGCAACATCTTCAGTACACGGTAAAAAAACTTTACCCATTTTATGTATTCAAATTGCCCATTTTCGGAAGTCATTCGAGCTGTCAAAAAATGGGTATTTTTTGTTTCTTATAATGAGTACTTTTTATCCATTTCACAACTACTCGATGAGGTAATGTCAATGGGTATGTTGATCTTGATAATGGGTGAAAAATCCTTAAGCATTATTTCAAGCGAGTTAACCTGCAAACTAAGGATCGTAGTGGAAACTGCAAATTATCGCCCTGCATCGGAGTCCGTGGCGGAAACGGAACATTTCGGCACTGCTCCGAAAACAACGTCTGTTTAGGCTACTGAGGATGTTGAAAATATGCGCTAGTTCGGCATTTTTAGAGCAGCCAAAAGATCCAACCATCAAAAATATACCCAGTTGGCGGTTTTATTTTGTTAAGTAGTTTTAGAATAGGATTTCTATCTAGATTCCTATACTTTTATAAGGAAACAATAATGTGAAATGAATGTTATTTTATGTTTTTTTTAATTCAGAAATAATTCTGTTGACAGTATTTTTCATTCTGGCGCGAATTTCATGAATGGGTATTTTTTACGCATTTTGTTGTAACAGTTCTGTGATAAATAATGGGTGAAACATACCCAGGTTGATGTAAAAGGTCTTTTTTTTACAATGGAGAAGACCTTTACATCCTAGCCCAGCACACGTGATATTGGTAGGGTCCAATCTACCACACGAGGTGCACTGGGGGCGTGTCGGGCTCGAATGGTGAGGCTGCCATTAATACCGACTAAACTCCATTGGGCTTCGCCATCATTCCTCCCAGGAACTACCTCTCGGTATTACTTCTGGGGGGATGGCTGTATTAAATGTACTCATTCACTCTCACTCACGCGTTCATACGTCCTGTATGAGGCTTACTTGGGTGCTCTCTCAATCGCACTTTGATTCACTCTCAAACACTCCCACATGAGGCTGACTTTTGTGCTCACCTTTTTCGTTCCTTGCGAGGCTGACTTGTGTGCTCACCTTACTCATTCCTTGCTAGGCTTACTTTTGTGCTCGCCCCACCCATACCATGTGAGGCTGACTTGGGTGCTCACCCTATCACCTGATTCACTCTCAATCGTGCCACTCTATTGTACCTTTGTCACTCTCCCTGGCATCCCATGTGGGACATTTTTCTTAGGCCCAACTTCTGACATACCATGCGAGGCTGACTTGTGTGCTCACCTTTTTCATTCCTTGCTAGGCTGACTTTTGTGCTAGCCTCTACCATGCCATGTGAGGCTGACTTTTGTGCTCACCCTTAACATGCCGTGTGAGACTGACTTGGATGCTCACCCTTTCACTCCTCTGCCACGCCATGAGGCATTGATAGCTAAGTTCCAACATAATTTACCCCTTACGCGGTTGCCAGTCGCTGCGCCAAACTTGCCTCGGCATGAACAGACCATTCACTCCCTTTTTTGCGCTTGGCCTTTTTCGCTCCAGCTAACCAATCACTAGTTAGCCGTGCCCGTCGTCTGTTGCTCGGTTCGCCAGATTACCTGTAGCCTACTGGCAATCTGGATGGTAGCAGCCGAGACTACGTTCCACTTCTCCACCGATTGACACATCCGCTGAATAAGGGTATCAGGGGTTGTGTCCCAGCCACAGACGTCAAGCATTGCTCTTCTTTCGACGTCGAACCGATGACATACGAACAGTATGTGTTCGGCAGTTTCGTCTACACCTGGGCAGTCCGGGCAGACAGGGACCTCCGCGTGCCCGAACCTGTGGAGGTACTGTCGGAAACAGCCATGGCCTGATAGGAATTGTGTCAGGTGGAAGTGAACTTCCCTATGGGGTCTTCCCACCCAGCTCGATATGCTAGGTATCAACCGGTGGGTCCACCTACCTTACGAGGAGTTGTCCCACTCACGCTGCAATCTGGCGACCGAGGTCACCCTGGTGCGCTCGCGGGCTCCCCTATTTCCACGTAGCTCAAAGCACTCCTCATCTTCCCGAATGACCAGCCCGACTGGCATCATGCTCGCTATCACGCAGGATGCATCGTGTGATACCGTGCGGTAGGCAGATATCACTCTGAGGCACATCACGCGGTAGGTGCTCTCCAGTTTCTGTAGGTAACTGGTGACCCTCAGTGCTCTTGACCATGACGGGCCGCCGTACCTGAGGATAGATACGGCAAACGCCTGCCAGTAACCTACGTCTACTGGCGCACACCTTTGAGCTGTTGGACATCATTCTTGATAGAGCCGCAACAGCAGTCGACGCTCTCTTGCATGTATAGTCGACATGGCTGCCGAAGGTCAGCTTGTCGTCTATAATGACTCCGAGAGACTTCAGACTTCGCTGTGAAATGATCGCGACTTCTCCCACATGGATAACTGTATGTTGAAAATATGCGCTAGTTCGGCATTTTTAGAGCAGCCAAAAGATCCATCCATCAAAAATATACCCAGTTGGCGGTTTTATTTTGTTAAGTACTTTTAGAATAGGATTTCTATCTAGATTCCTATACTTTTATAAGGAAACAATAATGTGAAATGAATGTTATTTTATGTTTTTTTTAATTCAGAAATAATTCTGTTGACAGTATTTTTCATTCTGGCGCGAATTTCATGAATGGGTATTTTTTACGCATTTTGTTGTAACAGTTCTGTGATAAATAATGGGTGAAACATACCCAGGTTGACGTAAAAGGTCTTTTTTTTACAATGGAGAAGACCTTTACGTCCTAGCCCAGTACACGTGATATTGGTAGGGTCCAATCTACCACACGAGGTGCACTGGGGGCGTGTCGGGCTCGAATGGTGAGGCTGCCATTAATACCGACTAAACTCCATTGGGCTCCGCTATCATTCCTCCCAGGAACTACCTCTCGGTATTACTTCTGGGGGGATGGCTGTATTAAATGTACTCATTCACTCTCACTCACGCGTTCATACGTCCTGTATGAGGCTTACTTGGGTGCTCTCTCAATCGCACTTTGATTCACTCTCAAACACTCCCATATGAGGCTGACTTTTGTGCTCACCTTTTTCGTTCCTTGCGAGGCTGACTTGTGTGCTCACCTTACTCATTCCTTGCTAGGCTTACTTTTGTGCTCGCCCCACCCATACCATGTGAGGCTGACTTGGGTGCTCACCCTATCACCTGATTCACTCTCAATCGTGCCACTCTATTGTACCTTTGTCACTCTCCCTGGCATCCCATGTGGGACATTTTTCTTAGGCCCAACTTCTGACATACCATGCGAGGCTGACTTGTGTGCTCACCTTTTTCATTCCTTGCTAGGCTGACTTTTGTGCTAGCCTCTACCATACCATGTGAGGCTGACTTTTGTGCTCACCCTTAACATGCCGTGTGAGACCGACTTGGATGCTCACCCTTTCACTCCTCTGCCACGCCATGAGGCATTGATAGCTAAGTTCCAACATAATTTACCCCTTACGCGGTTGCCAGTCGCTGCGCCAAACTTGCCTCGGCATGAACAGACCATTCACTCCCTTTTTTGCGCTCGGCCTTTTTCGCTCCAGCTAACCAATCACTAGTTAGCCGTGCCCGTCGTCTGTTGCTCGGTTCGCCAGATTACCTGTAGCCTACTGGCAATCTGGATGGTAGCAGCCGAGACTGCGTTCCACTTCTCCACCGATTGACACATCCGATGAATAAGGGTATTAGGGGTTGTGTCCCAGCCACAGACGTCAAGCATTGCTCTTCTTTCGACGTCGAACCGATGACATACGAACAGTATGTGTTCGGCAGTTTCGTCTACACCTGGGCAGTCCGGGCAGACAGGGACCTCCGCGTGCCCGAACCTGTGGAGGTACTGTCGGAAACAGCCATGGCCTGACAGGAATTGTGTCAGGTGGAAGTGAACTTCCCTATGGGGTCTTCCCACCCAGCTCGATATGCTAGGTATCAGCCGGTGGGTCCACCTACCTTTCGAGGAGTTGTCCCACTCACGCTGCCATCTGGCGACCGAGGTCACCCTGGTGCGCTCGCGGGCTCCTCTATTTCCACGTAGCTCAAAGCACTCCTCATCTTCCCGAATGACCAGCCCGACTGGCATCATGCTCGCTATCACGCAGGATGCATCGTGTGATACCGTGCGGTAGGCAGATATCACTCTGAGGCACATCACGCGGTAGGTGCTCTCCAGTTTCTGTAGGTAACTGGTGACCCTCAGTGCTCTTGACCATGACGGGCCGCCGTACCTGAGGATAGATACGGCAACGCCTGCCAGTAACCTACGTCTACTGGCGCACACCTTTGAGCTGTTGGACATCATTCTTGATAGAGCCGCAACAGCAGTCGACGCTCTCTTGCATGTATAGTCGACATGGCTGCCGAAGGTCAGCTTGTCGTCTATAATGACTCCGAGAGACTTCAGACTTCGCTGTGAAATGATCGCGACTTCTCCCACATGGATAACTGTATGTTGTGCCGACTTGCGGTTGTTGACGATAACTACCTCCGTCTTATGATGAGCGAGCTCCAGGCCTCTCGCGCTCATCCATTCCTCCACCGTGCTAATCGCGTGTTCTGCGGTTAGTTCTACCTCAGGAATTGACTCCCCGTAGACCTCCAAGGTTACGTCGTCGGCAAAGCCGACGATCTTGACCCCAGGAGGGAACTTCAGTCTCAGAACCCCGTCATACATGAGGTTCCATAGCACCGGGCCTAGGATCGAGCCCTGCGGGACTCCGGCGGTAATCGGAACCCTTTTCTGATCGGCATCGGTCTCGTATAGCAGTACGCGGTTTTGGAAGTAACTTTCCAGGATCCGGTACAGACCCACCGGTAGGCTAAGCCGGTGTAACGAGAGCGCGATGGCATCCCAGCTTGCGCTGTTGAATGCGTTCTTCACGTCAAGTGTCACTAACGCACAGTATCGAATACCTCGCCTTTTCCGTTGGATCGCTATCTCGGCAGTATTTATCACTGAGTTGAGAGCGTCCACTGTGGACTTACCCTTCCGAAAGCCAAACTGATTGCTGGACAGACCGTCCGTACCTTCCGCGTACGGGGTTAGCCTGTTGAGGATGATCCTCTCAAGCAGTTTGCCAGTCTGTACGCCGATGGGTCGCCTGGCGGCTTCCCGGGCTTCGGCAACAGCACCAATTTCTGCCTTTTCCATCTATCGGAGAAACTGCACTCGTCAAGGCATCTCTGCATAGCTAGCCTGAACATGTTCGGGTTCGCTATGATCGCTGCCTTGAGAGCGTTGTTTGGAACTCCATCCGGCCCTGGAGCTTTGTTCATTGCTAGGGATTTAGCCACTGCGAGTAGTTCTTCATTCGTCACTGGAGCCACCATTTCGGCCGTGCCCGCACTGTGTCGTAGTGCAGGTGGCCAGGGGCTTGTGGCTCCAAATGGGAAGAGTACTTCGATAATCGTTGCCAACCGGTCCGGAGACCGTTCTGGGGGTGAGGAGCCCCCTTTGGTCTTGGCCATCACAATACTGTAGGCGTCACCCCACGGATTCGCGTTGGCACTCTCACACAGGTTGTCGAAACACGCTCTCTTGCTGCTTTTAATGGCCATGTTAAGGGCCAATTTCGCAGCTCGAAACACTTCACGGCGGTTTTCTCTTGCATCCTCGGTGCGAGCTCTTTGCATCCTACGTCTAGCTCTGAGGCAGGCTGACCGTAGAGCTGCAATCTCGGCACTCCACCAGTATACCGGGCATCTGCCGTTTCTTGGCAGTGTTTTTCTCGTCATAGTGGCGTCGCACGCGCGTGGTAGAACAGCTACCAGCGCATCCCCGCTTAGACTGTCGGTGTTGGCCTCCAGTCCCAGGGCCGCGGTGAAAGCTTCGCTGTCGAAGTGATTGGACTTCCACCCGCGTACTTGACAGGGATCTCCCGCCCTCGGATGCTGCACATCATAGTTGATCCTAAAGCGGATTGCTAGATGATCGCTATGGGTGTAGCCTTCGTCTACCCTCTATTCCAAGCCTGGAGCCAGACTCGGGCTGGCAAATGTTACGTCAATCCACGCCTCCACTCCGTTTCTACGGAATGTACTAGCGGAGCCATTATTAGCTAGCACAGTATCGAGTTTCGCAAGCGCCTCCATTAGCGCTTGACCCCTGCTATTTATACAGCGGCTGCCCCACTCCACTGCCCAAGCGTTAAAGTTTCCCGCTATGACTACCGGTTTCCGGCCCACTAGGTCCGACGAGAGCCTGTCGATCATCTGGTTGAACTGTTCTATTGGCCACCTTGGTGTGGCGTAGCAGCTGCAATAGAACACCCCATTGATCTTGGCAATCGCCATACCCTCGGCGGAGGAATGTATTACCTCTTGAACCAGGAACCGTCCCGTTGTACAGATTACCACCATTCCATACCCGTCCGACACCCAATTGCCCTTGCCGGCAGGGATACGGTACGGGTCTGATAAGAGGGCGACATCTGTCCTCGACTCCGAGACCGACTGCCACAGCAGCTGTTGGGCTGCTGCACAATGGTTAAGATTTAGCTGTGTGACGTTCACGGCTTCTTCTAATTTAACTCACCGAAGGGACACGAAGGTCCGCCCATAGCATGTTTATGGGCTTGCTTCTTAGCGGTGCAGATAAGGCACTTGTACGCCTTAGTGCAACCCCGCTTCTTATGCCCCTCTTCGCCGCAGCGACAACATAGTTTGCTCCTATCTATGCCCTTGCACTCGTAAGCTTTGTGGCCGGACTCAAGGCACCGATAGCACCAATCCACTGAAGGCGGCTGGGGTATGCTAATAGGGCATACCGACCAGCCGATCTTCAGCTTCCCTTTCTCGGTTACCTTTTTGGCATCCGCCTTCAGTAGCCTGAGGTAGGCTACCTGGGTGCCAGAGGGTCCATCTCTCAATCGCACAGAGGCCCGCTCGATTGTGACGTCGCAATGTTCCTTAACGGCTGCGACGACGTCTTCTGCGATCGTGAACTCGTCCAGATGCTTGCACTGGAGAGTCATTTCCGCCCCTAGCGACCTGACTTGGGCGCCCTCACCGAGGACCTCTTGGGCCAAGGCCTTGTATACCGCACTAGATTGTGCGCCTCGCTTCAGCACCAGAAGCATTTCTCCTGTGTTGGTGCGTCTCACGCTACGCACATCTTGCCCAAGGGCCGAAAGGCTTTCGGTCGCCTTCATCGACTTTAGGACATCGGCATATTTTTTTTTATTCAAATCGTTTATTTGATAAGGCACGTTGCGTTAGCTTAAAGGTGCCAATTTTGTTTTGTTTTACATTTTAAATTGCTTAAAACTAGGGGATTACATATTGATTTTTTTAATATGAAACTAATGCGATTTTATAGCTATCTTATATATCTACACAAGGGGATAATATTATTTTCGTAAGATTAGGGGGGTCATTTAGTTTTTGTGGCAATATGGTTTGACATTTTTATCAGCGAGATTATTGGAGCAAATAATGTTTAACTAAGGGGGACAATTTTTTACGACTATCTTAAAAGTAGGAATAACTAGAGGGCATGATTGAATTTTGTAAAGGTTCGTAATTATAGTTATTTTTGTGGGTAGTAGAGTTGGGAATTTTCAACGAGATTATATAATGTAATAGTTAAAACTAGAAGAGACAAGAAGAGCTAAATGCTTCGTGATGACATAGGGGGGGTTGGGGTGTTACTTCTGGGTATAAGAGTCAGGGGAGGGAGGGTAGACAAAGATGGCAGGGATAGAAAATTATTTCAGTTTCAGGCATCGTGAGATCAACGGATGGATCACAAACTCGGGTGGCCTTCATCAGGGGAATCATGTACTGGGACGCCGGGTGGTCCCTCTCAAGATGGCAGGGGTTTTCCAGACGATTTCGTAGTATGGCTCAGATGTGGATCGGCTACATTTCGAGTTAAGCGTGTTATTTTCGTGCCGTAGGTCCCGTGTTTGTTGGCTCATTCGATACAGATACTTTGATACAGGTGGAAGAGGGTTCTGAGAATGATAAGGAAAATAAGAAGGGGCAGTTAGACTTGTATATTGATGGTTTTCACAAAGGTGTATATAAGGGACATATAGAGGACATCGCGGCTTGCCAGCACATCTCGAACCGGGACGTTGGTTGGTCTTCCTCGGGCCCGCAGGGTATCCATTAGCCGAGACCTGGCGGAACTGTACTCGGTTCACGCCCAGACAATGTGATCGATGTCGTGATAGCCGTCGCCACAAGCGCAGATACCACTGTCCACGAGCCCAATACGCCGGAGATGTGCATCCTGCGTGTAATGGTTTGCCATGAGTCGGGACATCACACGAATGAAGTCACGACCCACATCCATCTCCTTGAACCAAGGTTTCGTCGATACCTTAGGGATTATCGAATGTAGCCACCTTCCCAGCTCCCCACTGTTCCACGAAGTTTGCCAACTTTCGAGGGTTCTCTGATGAGTAATACTGAAAAATTCGCTGAAGCAAATTGGTCTTTCGTAAACGTCTCCTTCTAAGGCACCCACCTTAGCTAAGGAGTCTGCCTTCTCATTGCCAGGAATGGAGCAATGAGAAGGGACCCATACCAAGGTAATCTGGAAAGAGTTGTCAGATAAAGCACTCAGTAGATCCCGTATTTTCCCCAAAAATACGAGGAGTGCTTTCCATGTTTCATCGAGCGAATAGCGTCAATGGAACTGAGGCTATCCGAAACAATGAAGTAATGGCCAGCGGGTAATGTTTCAATGACTCCAAGGGTATACTGAATGGCAGCTAGTTCTGCGGCGTAAACTGAAGCAGGGTCACTAAGTTTGTAGGAGGCGGTGAACTTTTGATTGAAAATACCGAAGCCAGTGGACCCTTCGAGGTTTGATCCGTCAGTATAAAACATCTTAGAACAGTCGACTTCTCGGAATTTATTATAAAAAATGTTTGGAACCACTTGTGGGCGTATGTGGTCCGGAATTCCACCAATCTCGTCTTTCATGGATGTGTCGAAGAAAACAGTAGATTCAGAAGTATTTATGAAATGCACACGGTTGGGATTGTAAGAAGAAGGGTTAATATTCTGCGCCATGTAGTCAAAGTACAGGGACATGAAACGGGTCTGAGAATTGAGCTCAACAAGCCTTTCGAAATTTTCAATAACGACCGGGTTCAAGATATCGCATCGAATGAGCAATCGATATGAGAGTTCCCAGAATCGATTTTTCAACGGGAGAACGCCCGACAGCACTTCGAGACTCATCGTATGGGTCGACTGCATGCATCCTAAGGCGATACGCAAACAACGATACTGAATTCTTTCGAGTTTGATGAAATGTATGTTCGCGGCGGAGCGAAAGCAGAAGCATCCGTATTCCATTACCGACAGTATCGTTGTTTGATACAACCTAATTAGGTCTCCTGGATGGGCACCCCACCATGTTCCGGCTATTGTACGAAGAAAGTTGATCCTTTGTTGGCATTTCAGTTTCAGATACCGAATATGGCATCCCCAAGTACCTTCTGAGTCGAACCAGACCCCTAGATGTTTTACTGTGAAGACCTGAGCGATAGTTTGACCCATTAATAGAAGCTGTAGTTGTGCTGGTTCACGCTTCCTTGAAAATACAACTAGCTCAGTTTTCTCCGTGGAGAATTCGATTCCCAGCTTAATAGCCCAAGCAGACAAATTGTCCAAGGTATTCTGTAATGGTCCTTGTAGATCGACAGCTTTGGGTCCCGTAACAGACACCACGCCATCGTCTGCAAGTTGCCTTAACGTGCAGGAATTGTCAAGACATTCATCAATGTCGTTGACGTAGAAATTGTATAACAGGGGGCTTAGACATGAGCCCTGGGGAAGGCCCATGTAGCTAAATCGTGATGTCGATAAGTCACCATGCGAAAAATGCATGTGCTTCTCCGACAACAAGTTTAGTAAAAAGTTGTTTAAAGTCGCTGAAAGACCATGCTGGTGCAGCTTCTCTGAAAGAATGTTGATCGAAACTGAATCAAAAGCCCCCTTTATATCTAGGAACACTGATGCCATCTGCTCTTTCCTAGCATAGGCCATTTGAATTTCAGTTGAGAACAACGCAAGACAATCGTTCGAGAGCAACGCAAGACAGTCGTTCGTATCTGACAGTAAGCCATTTGCTTCGACCCAATTGTCGAGGCGGGATAGGATCATTTTCTCGAACAACTTCCGGGTACAGGATAGCATTGCGATCGGACGGTACGAATTGTGGTCGGCGGCTGGTTTTCCTGGTTTTTGGATGGCGATGACCTTCACTTGTCTCCAATCGAGTGGGACAATGTTAGCCTCAAGGAACTTATTAAATAAGTTCAACAAGCGTTTCTTGGCAGAGTCAGGCAGATTCTTCAACAAGTTGAATTTGATTCTGTCTGCCCCCGAAGCTTTATTGTTACACGACAAGAGAGCAACACCATCGAAAACGGTGTTTCGTTCGCGTTACTGTGAGGGGACGCGGCGCGGTAGATCTTCTGTGCCGGGGCGGAATCCGGACAAACCTTCTTGGTAAAATCGAATATCCAACGGTTTGAATATTCCACGCTCTCATTAGTACTGTTTCGGTTTCGTAAGCGCCGGGCCGTATTCCAAAGAGTGCTCATCGATGTTTCTCTCGTTAGTCCGTCAACGAACCGGCGCCAGTAACTACGTTTCTTGGCTTTCATCAAACTCTTCATTCGCATTTCTAACGTCGCATATTGTCGATAGCTAGCGGGTAACCCGTCGTTCCGGAAGGTCTTAAACGCGGCGGCCTTCTCTGCGTACACGTCTGAGCACTCTTTGTCCCACCACGGATTAGGAGAGCGTTTTTGTATGTTCGCGCCGGGTACTGGCTTAGTCTGAGCTTGATTCGCGCTGTCGAGAATCAAGCCAGCCAAAAAGCTGTACTCCTCCGGAGGAAGTTCTTGGGTAGATTCGATGTTGTCGGATATCGCGGCAGCATAGCTCTTCCAATCGATATTTCGTGTGAGGTCATACGAAATATTGATTGATTTCAATGGCCTTGAATCGTTATTGATTGAGACTACAATCGGCAGATGGTCGCTGCCGTGGGGATCAGGAATTACCTTCCACGTGCAATTTAACCGCAGCGATGTTGAGCAAAGGGACAAGTCTAAAGCGCTCGGGCGCGCTGGAGGAGCAGGAATCCGTGTCATTTCACCCGTGTTTAAAATTGTCAAATTGAAGTTATCGCTAAGATCCTGAATTAAGAAAGACCGGTTATCATCATAGAGGCAACCCCATGCTGTACCGTGAGAGTTAAAGTCTCCTAAAACTAGTCGCGGTGCTGGCAGGGATTCTAAGATGTCTTGTAGCCGTCGGTGCCCAACCGCGTTGTTGGGGGGAATATATATGGAAGCTATGCAAAGGTTTTTGCCTTTGGTTGTTACTTGACAAGCGACAACTTCAATACCTGTTATCGAGGGAAGGTTAATTCTGTAGAAGGAATAGCACTTTTTGATCCCCAAAAGCACTCCTCCATAGGGGGTGTCCCGATCCAGGCGAATAGTATTAAAGTCGTGGAAGTTGAGATCTACGTCGGAAGTTAACCAAGTTTCACATAATGCAAATGCATCGCAACTCAAATAATTTATTAAAATTTTGAAGGAATCGATTTTCGGGATGATACTTCTGCAATTCCAGTGTAGAACAGTGATCAAAACCGTGACCTCGTTCGATGAGTTAGCCATCAAAGGATACAATCGCTGAGAGGAGGGGCCATTTAGCAGTCAACTGCTTTAAAAATGTTCTCACTGTAGGGAGAAAAGCTAATATAAGACTTTTAATAGGATCAGTAATATTGAAAGTTTTTATTATCCAGTCCACTATGTCCGAGAGTTTTATAATTCCAGTGCTGTGATTACTCTCGAACTGAAACAAAGGAACACTTGGGATTTTTGATGTTCCTGGAAGTGCTGGGAACTCCTTCTCTGAGCTTAATCCTCCGAGACCAGGAGCTAATTGCTTCGGTTTGGTTGCAACACTTCCAATAGATGTCACTTTCGGAGCCCCGTCAAGGGACACCTTCTGGCCTTTACAAGGAACTTTACGAGAGGAAATATTCCTCCTCTTCCTAAAAATTCTAGGCACCCTTGTAGGTGTTCCCTCTTGTGGGTTACCAGCCTCGCCCTCGTCAGGAGGCAAGTGAGTATAGATGTTTGCTGAGGATGGTGGCGTAGCATTCTTTAACATTTCTGCGAAAGAATGTTTGGATCGTCCCGCAAGGGAACGTTTCAGTTTATCCTCGCGTAGTTTGTACGCGGGACATGTCGAGATATCATGCAGACTCTCCGCACAGTAAGGACACTTTTCGGCTTGCTTACTGCACGAATCATCTAGATGATTCTCCCCGCATTTTCCACAGCGGGCCTTATTGCTACAATGGGTGGCTGTGTGACCTAGTTGTTTACACTTTGTGCAATTCATGACCCGCGGCACAAACAGACGCACAGGCAGACGAACCTTGTGCAAGAGGACCAAATTTGGCAAATCGGTACCAGCGAAGGTCACCCGATAAGAGTTTGATTGGGGGTACGTTTTTGAACCATCCCCCGCAACTACTACTGAGTGCAAACGTTTGCACTCAGGTATTTTGACTGGCTGAAGTAAGCGGTCTCTGAAACGGCCAACCCCGTACTTCAGCAGATCCTCGCACGTCAAACTTTCATCGGTTACGACGCCTTCGGATTGTACTTTTACAGCTGGAATATACACGTTATAATCCCGCGTAAAGTGCTCACAGCAAGCAACATCGTTTGCCTGCTTTGAGTTGGCTAGCAACACCCTTATCTTGTCTGAGCGGACCTTTGAAATTTCGGTCACAGCCGAGAACCGTTCCGTCAGGTCTCTAGAAATCTGAAGAAGATTCAGTGATTTAGTCTTGGGCCGAAAGAAGACCACAAATGGACCAGTTGAGAGTTCTGGATAGCATTTGGGCCGGGGGGGAGCCTTAGAAGTTGAACCCGATTCAACTTCCATTTGACCGTCCGGAGAGGGAACCATAGAAAACGTCAATGCACGGGGTCAGCGCCCGCGCAGATGGAAGAAAGCAATAAATGTGTTACAAAAGACAAAAACCACTTAGCTTTAAACTGGTGTCCAACGACGAACCGATCCAGCTTATACAGCTGGCTATTGTTTAATTCTCACACGCGAACAAAAGACTGAGGACCGAACCGAACAGGCAAAATAACCTTGAATGCGGATTAACACTATTCTTTATCGCCTCACACAGCACTACGGACTAGAAAAAAAACCTCTGTCTCGATGGAGAGCTCGAAAACGAATGACATCGGCATATTTGTCCTTGTCGGTTTTCAACCACAAGGCCTCGCCTCTGTCCTTGGCCTTCTTCGCGGGCCGCGGTACCTCCGGTGTCGGTGCCAGCTTCTTCTTGTTGACCAGCGTCCAGGGGTTTGAGCCCCCCTGCCCCGGTTGCGCCGGGTCGCTGGTACCAACGCTCTGCTCAGCGAGGTCACTCTCGCCCTCGCTTACCTCGGCCAGACGGCGTTTGGCCTTAATGGTTGCACGCCGTGTGGTGTCGGTTTTTGCACCCTCGCCTGGCGACTTCCTAGGGCGCTTCGCGTTCGACGCCGTCTTGCGATTGCCCTTGCCCTTGCTTTTTCCCTTCGAGGGGAACTCGGCCGCCGCTTCGAGCGACGTGACTGCTCCATAGAAGGTGAAGGCCACTGTCTGAGTGCCCGTATCGACCTTCTCTTTTCCCTCCCTCTTGGAGGCCACTGTCTGGGTTTCTCTGTCGGACTTCTCCCGACATTCCACCCTCTTGGCATAAGCCTGCTGTTTCTGTCTTGTGACACGAACAGTTTTTCGGAGTTCCAGGAGACTCTGTTTTAACTCCTTGCTTATATTTTGCTTTGCGCTAGTGTACTCGATTATTGAATCGAGCGGCTCCATCACTTTGCGCATCGCAGATAGTGGCCCGTCCGGTGCGTTGGTAGGGCTATTTCCTACCGCTGCTGGGGGGTCACTGGTGCTTTCAGATGCAGCACTCATCGCTCCACTACTCTCCCCACGGGGGGGAGACCTCGCCAAACCACCTCTAGCAAAGGGGTTTGGCACCTCCGATTGTTTGTTTTTTTTAGTTGACTCCATGTTTGATCCCACGAGTAGCGCGAGAATAAATGTCCGCCACGCCAGAGCTCCGCATTAGCGAGGTAAGGGACGCTTACTGTGGGGGTTGCCCAGGTACCCCACAGGCTCCGTTAACGATCGAGCATCTTTTTCACCCCCTCGATCACTCATCCCTCGGCACGGGTCGCTTCACGCCTTGGAATTGGGGTTATGACCTATCTTGCTTTACATGGTGACCTCGGCCCAGATCATCACAACCATCCTCCTTTACCAGGGCTTTGGACCTGTAGCTCTGGTTCTCAATAGTTCCATGTACGTATATTATTACAGACATGCCACTATTGAGATCCGTCATTCGCTAGCAGAGTTGACGTAAAAGGTCTGTACTCATTTATGGGTACAAACGCTTTACCCATTTAACCCATTATAACCCAAGGGTTTCAAAAAGTGAGCCAAATGCAGTGATATCTTCAATTCCACCAAAAAATCAAACATTATGGGAAAAACAAAATCACCGCTTAAAATGGTTTTGAGAATGAAAATATCTCGTGCAAAAAATTTCGTTCGCTTAAATAAATAAAAACAACAAATTTTAAGTTGTTTGACATATTTCTTCGGATTTTCTGATAGACAACACTTTTTTTACACCTGTAGGAACATTTTGTCACATAATGGAATTATTAGCACGAATTCCAACAATAAAATTCAATTAAATGCATTGCTCACTTTTCAGCCGCCATTTGCCCCAACTATACACGGTTCAAAAATGTAAACAAAATTATAAAAAAATGGCAGTTGTCTTTTTTCACAATGAAATATGAGGTGTAATGATCCCATTAGTGCAATAATAAAGCAGTTAGATGCCAACATTCTGCAGTAAATACGCGTTAAACGATGGAAAGTTCTGCGTATGAAATTTCATACGCGAGGATGTAATGGGTTAATGGGTTATTCCACTTTTATTGAAAAAGAGTAGTTTAATGGGTACTTGATTTTATCAGAGTAGTCTAAACAGACGTTGTTTTCGGAGCATTGCCGAAATGTTCCGTTTCCACCACGGACTCCGATGCAGGCCGATAATTTGCAGATTCCGCTACGATCCTTAGTTAACAGGTTAACTTGCTTGAAATAATTCTTAAGCAGTTTTCACCCATTGTTAAGATCAATATACCCACTGACATTACCTCATCGAGTAGTTGTGAAATGGATAAAAAGTACTCATTAAAAGAAACAAAAAATACCCATTTTTTGACAGCTTGAATAACTTCCGAAAATGGACAATTTGAATACATAAAATGGGTAAAAATTTTTACCGTGTAGAATGAATATACACTGAAAAAATCAAGTACCCATTAATGCGTAGAAAACTACTTATTTTCAATAAAAGTGGAATAACCCATTAAATGAGTAAAGCGTTTGTACCCATAAATGAGTACAGACCTTGTACGTCAACCTGGGTAAGTTTCACCCATTATTTTTCGCAGAACTGTTACAACAAAATGCGTAATAAATACTCATTCATGAAATTCGCGCTAGAATGAAAAATACTGTCAATAGAATTATTTCTGAATTAAAAAAAACATTAAATAACATTCATATCACATTATTGTTTCCTTATAAAAGTATAGGAATCTAGATAGAAATACTTTTCTAAAACTACTTAACAAAATAAAACCGCCATCTGGGTATATTTTTGATGGCTGGATCTTTTGGCTGCTCTAAAAATGCCGAACTAGCGCATATTTTCAACATCCTCAGTAGCCTAAACAGACGTTGTTTTCGGAGCATTGCCGAAATGTTCCGTTTCCGCCACGGACTCCGATGCAGGGCGACAATTTGCAGGTTTCACTACGATCCTTATGTGGTTTTTGTTTGAGGCGAAACTGAGTCAGTTCCTAACCCCAACTGCTGTCAAAATGTATGAACTGACAGTGGTTGGGGTTAGAACCTGACTCAGTTTCAGGTTCAAGCGAAATCGCCATTAGTTTGCAGGTTAACTCACTTTAAATAATGCTTAAGGATTTTTCACCCATTATCAAGATCAACATACCCATTGACATTACCTCATCGAGTAGTTGTGAAATGGATAAAAAGTACTCATTATAAGAAACAAAAAATACTCATTTTTTGACAGCTCGATTAACTTCCGAAAATGGGCAATTTGAATACATAAAATGGGTAAAGTTTTTTAACCGTGTAGTTTTTTTTCATTTATTTAATTATTTATTTATTTGTTTTTTTTTACTTCGTCAATCGATGCAGACTACACATTTCCTTAATTACTAATGTGTATATTTCGTGAATTTAGTATAAATGAAGCAATTTCGGCTTTTACAGAATCATCCTCTTACGCGTTAGAATTTCTTTTGTGTATAAAATATTGTTGTAGTTTCAGTTTAGACATTGTCAAATCAATTGAGTCGCAATAGTGATTATAAATAGACATCATTCGATTTATGGGGCTATATTTTGCATAGTTTGTGCGAAAAGGAGTTATTGAAAATATACTTCGATTTCGTAGCTGTCGTGAAGGAGCATAAAAGTTCAATTTGGATAAAATTTCAGCTGAATCGATACGATGCGAAACGATATTATTAATGAAAGAGCATTGCAAATTCGCGACGCTCCTTTAATGTTTGAATATTGATAAGCAAGCAGCGTGCTTCATAAGATGGCAGAGGGAATGCTGCTAATTTACGAAGGGCAAATAATAAAAACTGTTTTTGTACCGATTCTATTCGTTCTTCATGTCTGCTTGAAAAAGGGCACCAAATAATACTGCAATGTTCCAATATCGACCTAACATATGCAATATATAATATTTTTATAGTATAAGGATCTTCAAAATGATAGCTAAAGCGTTTTATAAAACTGAGCATGTTGTTAGCTTTGTGTATAATTGTGTTATAATGATCAATAAAATTTAACTTTGAATCTAATATAACACTTAAATCCCTAATTCTTTCACATTTTACTACAGTCTGATTTCCTAAGGCAATCTCAACATTCGGTGTTTGTCGTTTTCGACTAAAGGTTATTTAATTACACTTTTTCACGTTCAGTTGTAAGAGGCTTTTTTGACATCACATGTGGAAAATTTGTATTTCGTTTTGAAATGTATTAATATCCTCGGCGTTTCTTATCTCCAAATAAAGTTTCATATCGTCCCCATAAATTAGTATTTTCAGTTTTTTGAGAATGAAGCAGATATCGTTCACGTATAAAATAAACATTAGAGGGCGTAAATGAGAGCCTTGTGGAACTCCTGAGGTGACTTTAATTGGATTAGATTGCTTTCCTTTAAATTTAATTATTTGCTGACGTTCGGAGAGATATGATTCTAACCATGTAAGTAGCCCAGGCTCAATGCCGATCATTGTCAATTTATAAAGTAACATTGGGATGTCAATGCGATCAAATGCTTTACTAAAGTCTGTATAAAGTGCCTCCACGTAGTTTCCATTATCCATTGCAATCAGTGTATAATTAATAAATTCTAGTAAGTTTGTTGAGGTCGAACGACCTTTGAAGAAGCCATGCTGGGGGTTGGAAATTCTGTTTTTTATTTGAAGAAATATTTTTTCGTTTATGATTGATTCAAAAAGTTTCGGAATACATGAGATTATGGCTGTCCCACGATAATTAAGTACGTCAGATTTTTTGCCAGATTTATATATAGGCACTAAAAAGATTTTTTCCATATTTTAGGGAACTGTCCAGATTGCAAAGGCATATTAAACAGCCAGAACAATGGAGCAGTTAATTCGGTTGCTAGGTTTTTCATAAATAATGGTGGAATTCCATCAGGGCCAGAACCTTTTGATACATCTAAATGTTTTAGACATGTTTAAATTCCTTAAACTTCACTGTGACTAGAATTTCTGAATTAAATTGAGCCGAAATACCCACAAGAACTCCCCCGCCAGACTTCTTTTGAGATTCGTGAAGATTTCGGTCGTCTCTGAATACGTCAAAACCACTGCCGAAAATTGCTTCACTTTTTACGCTATCGTCCCAGCTAGTTTCAGTTCCTAATATAACCGAAAATGACGAACCTAATATACGTTTATGAATTTCTGCCATTTTGGCTGGGCTTTTCATCCTATTAAAATTTTGACAATATATTAATAATTCTGTCGCAGTCTTTTTTGTATTGGAAAGTCTACCGTCATTATCTAATTCCTGGAAAACACTGTGCTCAACAGCAAACTCGTCTTTTTCTTCTTCTAAGGAAAGTGTCGAAACTACCGAAAACACGAATGTTGAAAGCGGCATGCCTCACACGGTGATGATGATGGCGAACATTCCGTATTTACTGAATTTAATTGTTGCGATGATCTTGATGTATCACGTGCTGGGTAGGGATTCAAAATCTCGCCTCGTGTAAATTGAATCGATGGAATATAATTTGTAGATAGGCCGGAAAAACGATCCTTGGCTGCTGCAAGAAGCACTCTATCCGGTGGTAGAAGATTCGTGTTGCAGCTATGATTGGGATGACGGTTTTGGTTATGATTGGAGCTACTGGCGCGATTAAAGAAGTTGCGATTGGAAAAATTGGCCGGCGGGCCATAGTAACGATCGTTTATTGTTGCAGGGGGTCTCCGATCAGGTGGAAAAATATTGTTGTTGTTGTTGTTTTTAATATTAGTATTTCGGTTTCTAAATATTTGTTTCTTTTTACGCCTTCTAGCCTTATCCGGCTGTTTTTGTTGATTCAATCGATTTATTTCTCGCGCATCGTACTCACTCCAGTCAGCTTTCCATATTTTTTTCGTGCCCAAGAAACGCCATCCTGAGTTAATAGCGTTATTTAGTTCAATTTCCAAACTGGGGCGTGAGTCCTTCGGCGATAGCAATTGCGCGGTCTTATTATTCGCATATACATATGCTGACATCGAATTAACCTCGTTGAGAATTTCTGGCAGCAACGTTGATTCATGTGACGACTGTAGTTTCCTGGTGCTTTTGTTTTCATTGAGGGCAACTGAGATCGACTTCAACTCGTCGAGAATCTCGTATCCTAGGGTGGAAGTGGGGTTCATACACTCAAAAAAAAGTAAACGTTATGCCTATTGATTTTACACATAGATTTTTGCAATTAACGGAGGCATATAGACACTATTTGCTGGCACATAAACCTAATGTGTGTATTTACAAGAAATATTAATCTTACATTCACATTTCATAACTATTGGGCACATAAAACCCCATTCTATAACAATATGCACATATAACTTATGTGTGTTCATACATAGTTTATACAGTTGACACATAGAAGATATGTGTGCACGAGATAACAATAGCATTTCTTCTTCATATGAATTTTAAGCGGTTTGAAGCAAATAGAATTAACGTTTGGATTTTTTTCAGTGTAGGATTGCTGTTGGCTGTGTCTAAAGACTAAGCTGACTTATTTCCGCGTTCATGTCACGCAAATCAGCGGATAATTCCGAAGTAACTGTTTTTAACGATTCGTATACACTATCTGATGTTGACTTAATTTCTGTGTCAAGCAGAGAGGTAACGTGGTTTTTTATTGCAATAACACAGCCGGCTAGACTACTATTTTTGTTGATTGCAATCAATTCTTGTTTAACAGTAGTGCGAAGTATTTCTAGGCCTTCGAGTGCCTCATGTACTAGGTCCGGCTTGTTTTGCTGAAATGTTAGTTAGTATTCTCCCGTATTTGTTTTTCCAGAAGTTTTTGCTGCTCGGCGAGTCCGTTGAAAGCAATTTTCCCATGTAGTAGTTCCTGACACGAGTCGCAGCATGGCAGTATGTACGAGTTGACATCAACCAATCTCCTGTCCTTTCTCCTTAGTGATCCCCGCTGCACGGTAACGCCAATGCAAGCTGCATGATACTTCCTTGGGCATCCAACACACGTCCACAGAATCGAATCCGCAGAGGCGTCCAAAGCACAAATTTATTATCGTTCGCACTTTTTTTAAAATCGGTCACTTAAAACAAAACAAACGTTAGCACGCGGCGCTCGGTCAAATTAAAAAAAAGACAAACTTTAGCACGAGGGGCTTGGTGAAATTAAAATTAAACAAACTTAAGCCCGCGATACCGGGAGCGAATGCAAAACACGTCAACACTTATTGACGACTAAATAAAGTGTTGTCTTGATTGGCCAGATGTAAAAAACCGCAGTTTTCCTATGTATGGTTGCAAAGCTTATACAAGATTTATATAAAAAAACAAAAAAAATGATTTTTACGAATTTACAAATTCGTAATAATATTTTTTTTTTTTGAATTGATGTTGTATTATGTCAATTGAACCTAAAATTTATCGAATGGAATGGAAATCTGTATATAGTTTAATGACCCAATTTGTAACTTGTTAAAAGTATGATATATATTTTTCAAATGAAAAAAAAAATTGTTGAATATCATAGATTTGTATTGTTTTAGTAGTGGCTAGAAAACAACAAAATATTGTAATAAAGACATCTCACAAAATCAACAAAAATAGAATTGCGTTTGGGATTTTTTTTGTTACAATCAACTAAATAAGCAAACAAAAATATATTTTTTTAATTTTTTCATCGAATTGCTATTAGTGTATATAGGCAATAATTCGTAAAAATATGTTATTGATTTATATTAACGTATTAAATGGTCCCACTTGTTCTCATAGCGATATGAAAAAAGAAAAGAATCAAAACATTTCTTATTGCAGTTCTGTTTCTAATTCGCAGAAACAACTTCGGTCTGAGTATTCGATTCGAATCGATCCAATTGATCCAAACGCGCTCTACTGTAACTCTTTGATGTGCAATTGGAATCAAGCGTGTAGAGAGAAGGAAAGAACAAGGAAATCGCAAATACGGGTAGTAGTTTGACGGTGCTTATCTTTCGTACCTGACGAAACTGACTTATTTATTGTCAGCTTTATTGCGAGGAAAGATAACCTTATTTATCCAGAAGAAATCCGAAGAGAGGATGGAAAATAACGAAGTATGCACAAGAGGAGCATGACAATTTTTTGCATATTTTTGTCTTCTTCCGGTAACAAGATGCCGCCGTTTGCATTACTCGGCGATACACGGCAATGTTAAAGAACCGTACAATGAGATTAATCGAAAATTCACTGTTTATGCCATTTAATAGTGTGATGTATTTGTATTTTTAAAACAATTTTGGAATCCTCCAGTTCCAACTAGGCTGAACTATACTACTAATAAATGTAACAGCGACAATATTAAAGCTTTTATTCAACCTTCTTGATTCGACTGAACTACGAGTTGAATAAATGATGCTGTTACAAATAGTATTACCACAGATAACAGACGTTTGGGCTCGATTTGAATCGTGTGTAAATACCCGCTACTGAAATTCCAAATAAATCAGACGTCTGAAACACGTTTGGCAAACGTTTGTAGATGGCGCAGTGATCGATAGAATGCAGTTAGAGTGCAGCTGTCAAACACGTGTAGCAAACAGTTGCGCAGATGGCAATAGTGAAACACGGATTTCCAACGTTTATCAATTTGAAAGTTTACACAGGTTTTTGAAGAAATTTTGTTCTAGCCCAAACGTCTGTTATCTGTGGTATTACCTTTAATCATTAAGCTGCACTACATGTCTTCAAAAAGTTGTTTCTACCTTTAGGGCATGTTCAGGAGCGTTTTATTTTGTATAGGAGTTTCAAGGTAGAACTGAAACTGAGACATTGACATCCCCAGCAGAGCGTTTTGTTTTATAATTTCGAACAGTTTTGTTTCATAATTTAAAACTGTTATACGACGCCGTTCTATTTGTTGCTGATTTTAAAACATGTTTAGAACTGTGTTTTAAATACATACAAAGTTTTCAGCACAGACACTTACACCCGCTAGACTGGGGAAAAATAAATTTGAATGCAGTAACGCTGAAGGCATGGCGAGACATGAATTTTAAACTGAATAGAACACCCGCTAAAACTGCTGCTGGGACAGCAAGTTCTAGTTTTAAAATTTTCAGTTTTATATTATAGAACTGTCAAAATTTTGAATCTAAAACTAAAACACTCCTGAATATTACATTTTCCTTGCATTTGACGTTATACTACCTTTGAATTTTAGATGAACAAAAGTAATTGTACCTACTACAACAATAGGGATCTTTAGGGGTGTGCGGGTTAACGGAATATTCTGATTAGAACCGTGAGTTACTATCTCAGTCCGTTTTCAATATGTTGGCCCAAAACTGTTGAAAAAAAATATTTTTTAGTTTGATTTCTTTTAGGACAATAACACATCCAAACCCATGCGATTTGCACGACTCTATAGGTTGCCTTATCAGATCTACCATAGTTTGTAGATGAAACTTCCCTCTAAGAACGGTTGGTTTCAAAATCGTCCAATGAAGGACGTTCGTTGGACCTATTTGGACAACGTCCAAAAAACCGTTCAACGAACGTCCATCATTGGACCCGTGTTGAACGATTTTGAAACAATTTTTTGGACGTCTCAGTGGGTTGGGATGGCAAGCTGATAGCGGAGTTGTTGGCTCGAATCAAAACTTGTCGAAAGTAAACAAAGTTCATTTCATATCGTCAACCTGGCGCCCAGGTGGTGAAATCGTTAGAATTCAACGGGGTGCTGGAGCGTTGCCAGAAAATTTTTATTTCCAGAGTAAATATTACTAAACTTCCCAGTTTAATTCAGCCGGAATGCTGGCTGGTTCTAATTCGTATTCCGGCTCCATTGACACAACCGATTCAAGTTAGAATGTTTAAGGGGTACCATTTCGATGCGGCTTAGCCGCATAACCGAGGCCTAGGAACCGAAGCGGCGCCATGCCGCTGAGGATCCGCCTGGCGAAGTGAGCACCGACCCTCCGTCGGAAGCAAGCGAACCTATGATCCACTCGTTTGCCCGGCTTACTCAAACATAGGGGCTATCCCTAGTTTAAGCACGCGCAAAACCGATGTGGCGTAGCCACATTAGGTGGTGGACACAAAATAAAATTGGCAACGCTAGCAAAATGTAAACACAAATGAACACTCCGGACGAACCTATCGTCAATTGACATTTCGACGAGTTTTGATTCGAGCCAATAATATGGGCCCGATAGCGGATTGCAAAAGTACCAGATCATGCTGTGTGCACTGATAAAATCAAGTACCCATTAATGCGTAAAAAACTACTCATCTTCAATAAAAGTGGAATAACCCATTAAATGGGTAAAGCGTTTGTACCCAAAAAATGAGTACAGGCCTTGTACGGCAACCTGGGTATGTTTCACCTATTATTTTTCGCAGAACTGTTACAACAAAATGCGTAAAAAATAGCCATTCGTGAAATTCGCGCCAGAATGAAAAATACTGTCAATAGAATTATTTCTGAATTAAACATAAAATAACATTCATTTCACATTATTGTTTCCTTATAAAAGTATAGGAATCTAGATAAAATTCCTATTTGATGGCTGGATCTTTTGGCTGCTCTAAAAATGCCGAACTGGCGCTTATTTTCAACATCCTCAGTAGTCTAAACAGACGTTGTTTGCGGAGGATTGCCGAAATGTTCCGTTTCCGCCACGGAGTCTGATGCAGGGCGATAATTTGCAGGTTCCACTACGATCCTTAGTTTGCAGGTTAACTCGCTTGAAATAATGCTTAAGGATTTTTCACCCATTATCAAGATCAATATACCCATTGACATTACCTCATCGAGTAGTTGTGAAATGGATAAAAAGTACCCATTGTTAGAAAAAAAACCATTTTTTGACAGCTCGAATAACTTCCGAAAATGGGCTATTTGAATACATAAAATGGGTAAAGCTTTTTTATTGTATGGGGTGCTGTCCCGCTTAACAGTGAGGCGAACGAGATATTTGCACATAGGTCATTTAGTAGGACAATTGTCAGTTTGTTGGTTGAATTTAATTTGTTTTTTTTTTTTAAATTTCAAATCAGAAAAGAATAATTAAGGTTTAAGAATGATATGAGTGTACTCGTAAGGACACCCGCTATGAATACATATGAAAAACAGACGCATTTTTTTCAAATTAAAGATCACTATTGGTACTATTAGCAAACGATGACGAATGGCAACTGATCTGGGTTCGAGGCCCAATACACGCACATTATTTTTTTACATTTAAGTGAAGGACTTCTCAAATTAGCACATTTAGAACCCTTTTCTTATTATATTTGTTGTTTCACCGGATTGCTCTTGTAGCATTTATACAGTTTCTTATATCTTCATGCAGTTAATTTACAATTTTAATATCGTCCTGAAAAAAAGTCATTGCTAACAAAAAGAAACTATCAAGTTGGTACGATGAATTAGCAAACCCAAAAAAATAATTCTTACCAATGACTTGCATATACATACACACTTATTTGAACTCAGCCAAATCCCCGCACAGCCGAGTAAGAAGTAACCTTTTAAACTGATATCTCCGAAAAGAGTAGTTTGTTTGCTAATTCCCAGCAAACAATTGTAGCTTTTACCAAGATATAAGCGAAAAATTAATTTACCGAGTTCTCAGCTGCTCAAATCTCCGCGGAATTAGCAAAACTGCTGAATTTCGACAAAAAATTACATGCGTAGTGCATATCCAATCGTATTATAGGTAGAAATAAGCTGTAGAAAAAGCTTTTCCGTTAACCTTATTTTTTATTATTTTTTCACGAGTTCATTATTTTTCATTCACAAATCACACGCGCCCTTGTTTATGTAAATTTACCTTTTAATTCGAAACGGTCTGTTTACTTGTGAAACATGAATATTCTCATATTGACCACAAGAGAAACTTTATGCTCCAACGTTGCTGTAAATTTTTTACACCAGCATTGTTACCATGATTTTTTTGTACCCATTGACTTGCAAACAAAGTTACAATGATTATTGACGCAGACGAACTTAATTGATATAAATAAATAAACTATTGAATTCGCATAGCGACTTCCGCTTACCAAAATAAAAAGCACGATGGAAAATAAATCATTTGGTAGGGAGTGGTAAATAAATCTAGGAGATTGCCACCTTAGAATTATTAATGGCTTTAATCCATCATTCAGTTACCACCACTTTCATATGACACCCATTTTTACTAAATGTTTTGTGACAACCATAAGTCCTCACCTTGGATACAAAAACGATTACAATCATCAGTTTTTGAAATTAGTAAATTGTCTAATTTAAATTCCGGAACATTCCAAAAATTATTAAATAAAAAAAATTAAAATAAAAAAAATATCGTAGGTTGAGTTTGGAACCCAAGCCAACTAGGTTCACTCAAATCTATAAAAGGTTACTGTAGCCTTTGTACAGACTCTATTCAGCAGCCTTGTCGGTATATCGGTGAAATCTGAAGCATTCGAGGTATGCGAGATTGGTGCTGACAGTAAGGTAAGTGCTTAGTATTCAACAGGTTACGGGTTCGAATCCCAGGTACGTGATATGATATCTGTCGTGAACTTTGCCTTCTCGTATGGATGCCATCTCGCCAAAACACGTGCAATCGCGGTAATAATAGCCAACAGAATGAAAACCCTAAATCTCGTTCGCCTTTGTGGAACCTTCGAGATTACAATCCATGCTCGCGTACTCTTCCGGTGTTCAACCTCTCTCTTTCACATGATTACATTCCTCACTCTTTTATTCTCGTATGCTAGCCTAAGCGAACACGAACCCCCACTGCACTTCTCCGAACATTTCCGAGCGTCACCTTCGACCCGATGCACGAACCGATTACTCTCTCTTCTCTCTCTCTCTCTCTCTCTCTCTCTCTCTCTCTCTCTCTCTCTCTCTCTCTGTCTATCTATCTATCTCCGGGATTATTTCTTCGTCATGCAGGCTGTGTTCCGGTAAAACTATCTGCGTTTCAAAATGTGCGTTCGTTTTACTTGTTGCGTCTAATCTACCTAATACACTGAGAAATATGTTACGCCTTTTTTGCATTATTATTATCGAATCTGGGTAATTCATGTTATGCCGATTATATCTACTACATTATTCCGCTCCTCCACTCTTTCTGGATTTTACGAGCAAGTCATGATTTTCTTTTATTTACTATCTTCTGACAGGATCAAGTCTGTACATTTTCATTATGATAAATACACTTTATTGATATATTTGAAAGATATAATTATTGTTACACCGTGATGGTTTTCGAATAATTCTGCGGTTGCGAATTGTTGTTTCGATTGAAGCTGATTTATTGCACTGTGTCGAACTTGCTGGGATGATCTCTGAACTTTCTTCCCGCATTATTTCTGTTTCATTTGCTGTATCAACTTGGTTATTACCTGTTAGATTCTTATCTTGATCTGCTTCGTTGTCTTGATCCTCTGAAAATGCAGGTGGTGGTGCCATTCTCACGTCTTGTACGTTTCGTGTGAACTGTACCCCATTGCTGTTCATGACTACTATTTTAGCCCGCTGCCTTGCTACTACAGTGTACCTCTCGGAAGAAAATATTGGGTCCGTTTTGCATTTTCTTTGTTGGCTCAACAGCACAATATTTCCAACTTTTATGTTACTTTCTTTCGCACCCCGCACATAGTCTGCATAATGTTTACTCTCGAGTTTTGCCTGCGCATCCATCTCACCAATATTCGTTCTGTCTACGTGTTTTGTTCTCCGTTCACTCCACAGGCACGGGAAGGTTCCCCTGTATTTCCAGCCGACCATCAGCTCGAAAGGCGTGGCATTGAGTCTTGCATATGATATCAAAATGTTGAGATTATGGACGTACTGATCTAAACTTGAGCGACTATTTTTACCATCTATTTTAGACGCAGCCACAGCCTTTATTATAGCTTGATGCTGGCGCTCAATTAGGCCGTTAGACTGTGGGCTTAATGGAATCGCCCTCCGAACTTTAACCCCTTTAGATTCCCAGAACGAACAGAAGGAAGAGCTGTTGAATGGTGGTCCATTATCACTCTGTAGAGTTTTGGGGCAACCCCAAAGCTTGAAAATTCTACACAGCGCGGAATTAGTGGTATAACATAGAGATAGCGGGAATAGGTGTCCACTGCCGTCAGATTCTCGCCTGAACCACATCCAGGTATAGAAGGAAAGTCTATTTGGATTATCTCCCAAGGACCGTCGGGAAGGTCGCGGGGTGAGAGAGGCAAGGGCGGGTTCTTTCTAAGCCACATGCAACACGTTCCACAACCTTTAACAAATCGCTCCGTTTCACGTGCCATCCTTGGCCACCAGTAGAACTCTTCATTGCAATTTCGTCCACATGACCCCCATGCGCTGAAAACATTGCTTTGTTTCGTAGTGAACGGGGCTGAACAATTTTGTCGCCTTTGCAAATAAGCGATCCGATATGATGAAGGTTCATTTTCAGAGCTTCGTATTTACGTAACTCATTGGGTCATATATCATGTTTAAGCGCCATGCGTAACGCTAGCTGCTCCTCGTCCGATTCCGCATTTGCTTCTATGTCCCCAAGAGTAATATCCATATTACCTGTATCCAATGCGAACAAAATGTGATCCTCATCGTTCTCCTCAAAAGGCTGTGCTTCCTGAGACATTTTTATCAACCTAGATAAGACATCGGTTACGTTTTCGTCACCTGGAACACGTTTGATTTCAAAATCAAATTGTTGTAATCGAAGAGCCCACGCTTCCACCCGAGAAACTGCTTGCTTCCCAATCCGATGATGTCCACCGAATATGAATTGATTCGCCTCGGCATCTGTCCGGGCTGTAAAGGAAATGTTTGTCAAATAAAAGGCAAATCGTTCCACTCCTCACACTACTGCCAGCGCTTCCTTGTGTGTCTGTTCGGTCGTCGTTAGTGCTTTAGAAGCGCATGCGATTATCCTCTGAACCCCCTCTCTATTGAATTGGACTAGGACAGCTCCTAGACCAATTGCCGACGCATCGACGAATAGTTCCGTCGACATAATGAAGTATCCGAGTGTTTTAATGGTATTTAAAGCTTCTTCCTTAAAATCCAAAAATTCATTTTCTTCTTCATGTGACCAGTAAAATCGTTCTGCGTTAGCCAATGCTCGAAGCTTCTCGGTTTTCGTGGCGCGAGGTGGTACAAATTTGTCAATAAATGAAACGAGTCCCAAGAAGCTCTTCACTTCTAAGATTGTGATTGGTCTCCTGAAATTTTTAATAGCGCTGATTTTCTCTTCTTCGATTTGCCAGCCTTTCGAAGTTAGCATGAAACCCACGAAATTGACGGATTGACTCCCATAAACGCATTTGGAAGTATTCATTCTTACGTTGTGTTCTCGTAAACGTCCCGAAACTGCTTTTAAGTTATCATCGTGTTCTTTTCTTGTTTTTCCGGAAATTAAGATGTCGTTTGTTTGTAAGATGACGACTATTTTCATTTAGCTCAATATGGAAAAACGCGTTAGATAAATCAATTTTAGAAAACCACTGAGCGCCGTTTAGGTCTGCTAAAATTGCCTCCAAGCATGGCATAGCAAATGGAGTTCTTGTTATATAACTGTTGGGACCTCTTAGATCGATAACTAGCCTCATATCATCCTTTCCTTTGGGAATCGCTAACATAGAGGAGCAAAACGAAGAATCCGTATTTTCTGTCACTCGCTCAATGATATCCGCTGATAAGAGCTGTTGCAATCTGTATTCAACAATAGGCTTGAGAGCTATTGGAATATTCATGAAGATATTTCGACACGGTAACCTTGTTCTGTCGTAATTAATCTGTACCGGGAGTATGTTAAATTTAGGAAACACATCATTTGCTATCGTTATCGATGCGATTTCGCCCGCTTCATACCATGCATTGGATGTTTTATCTGTTATCACAGGTACATTCAGACCTAATAACAAAACACTGTATCGGGTTGCCGTCGCTCGACCCAGCAAAGAGCGGGATTCGTTAACGACATAGAATTTCTCTAACAGGGTTGGACGATCTTTCGAAACATACAAAAAGGCTTCAAAGGTAGACATAACACGAATCTCCTTTGCTGTAGCATATGCCTTCAAAGGACGATCTGTACTGCGCTAGATGTTGAACATTCTCTTTCGATATTTCTCGTTATTGCACAGTATTTTATATCGTTGTTCGGTGAGCGTAATGACCTGTGCACCAGAGTCGATGAGGAACTCACATGCTAATCCTGCTACTTCCGCCACAATTATACCATCCACCTTCGCTGTCAGTGGGTGTAATAATGTTGCGATATTCCTCTGCAAAACATACATATGCTGCATTTTTTGAAGACAATGAGGCATCATCGTAGGTACCATTAATACAAAGAAAAAAATCTATGACTGGATTTATTGAATTCAACAAAGTTTAACAGTTCCAAAAAAAATCAAATTTCATTGCATGTCAGGTATCCTGAAGATGATACAGAAAAAATAAATGGGGTTTCCTTCACCTACATTTTCTTCCGAATGATGCTCCTCTGCCTTTGTACCGGTGTCCATTTGGATCGATGCAACCTTGCTAGTCGATCCCTCGCTTCTGCGGTTCGTGGATTGTCCAACACCTTCATTGAACGGCAAGCTCGTTGAATGTGGTCTTTACGTCTACAGTTAATACAAATCTTATCCCTTGCGTAACAATCGTCGGGCTTATGGTAGACACTGTTGCACCTGAAGCAACGATCCGGTGTATCATAACGTAGCTTAATTGGTCCTTTTCTGAACGGAAGCATACGAGCGCGAGACGCACTATATCGATTATATGGTTGATTCGACCTTCTTCTTGCAACAGATCCTCTGTAATATTCTCGTGAGGAGCCTGCTGCTGGATAAGTACCACCAATCGCAGCAATCATTTGATCTGACTTACCGTGCTTCAGATGATAGTATTGTTCGTTCATATTCACGGCCTCTATTTCACGGACTTTACCCACCAAGTCTGTAAAAGTTCCTTGTCGGCTCAACATCTTGAATGCCACTGCACGTATCTCTTTATTCCTCGCATGCTCGGCGACGGAACTCACTATTTCCTCGCACTCCTTCCCTTCCGAAAAGTCGCATAGTCGGGCAATCGCACCCACTCGCATGATAAACGACAAGTCAGATTCCTCTGAACGCTGAACCATCAGTGCTAGCTTACGACGTTGAAGCATGATGTCCGATGCGGATCCGAAATATGTTTTTAGTCGAAATAAAGCATTTGAAAACGGAAAGTTATCTGCATCCGGAGCCTCGAATGACGATTTAGTGTTTTTGTATATTTCGAGGAGTGTTGGACCTGCCTTCACTTTGAAAATAATGAACTGTGTGGCCTCGTCGCCTACACCACTCCAGTGAATCAATTAGAAGGTCTTTCCATGCCTCACAATCACGCCTTCTAATTTGTCCCCCCTCCACGGTAGACTTGCACTCCGGCACGTTGATGGAGGAAACAGACATTTAATTAACGGAAGACATAAATCGCGACACTTCACTCCCAGTCTCGTTCGTGGGCCGTTGGGTGCTCGAAGGACCCGGGCGTTCATCGAATGCTACGCTGTCCACCTCTGTGCTATGAAAATCAGGTGAACGTAAGCTCGTCTGGAGTGACATAATTGTTTCCTCAGCTAACTTCAGCTTCTTACTCAATTCGGCGTTCTCAGCTCTCATTTCAGCTATTTCTTTGCTAGTTGTATCCGTTTTAGAGTGTTTCTTTCTGGACTTTTTATAAATCAGAAATAAAACCATTCCATTAACCAATTGATAATTCAAAAATCATATTTATACGGAACTATACACAATTCATATTTACACAAAATCTTTGCTAATTTTTATGTTCACATAATCTATATTTTAGTCAAATTCGTTTATGGAGTCCTTTCGCTCCAATATAGTATGAGACCTCTCGCTCAATAATTCCAACGGAGTCCTCTCGCTCCGATAGGTTGAGCCATCTCGATCAATTATGAATTTATAAACTTTTTTTTATAATTATTTCAATAGAGACCTCTCGTTCGTGACTAATATTTTCATTTTTTTTCACCAGAAAATTTTTTCTCGGAACCTCCATAGATTGTATAACCTCTCACGCAATTTTTTTTCCTATTTTTTCGCCAAATACGTGCACATAACTGCCTTAAACCTCAGTTATATTCCATCGATTCAACGATATTGTGATTTTAATAATCAGTCACCAACACATTGTTTTACATTTGTTTTCGCCATTTGATATTATACTCACCGATCCGGAGCGTCCACTGTGCCATTGTCGTGACTTTTGCCTTCTCGAATTGATACTATCTCGCCAAAACACGTGCAATCGCGGTAACAATAGCCAACAGAATGAAAACCGAAAATCTCGTTCGCCTTTGTGGAACCTTCGAGATTACAATCCATGCTCGCGTACACTCTTCCGATGTTCAACCTCTCTCTTTCACACGATTACATACCTCACTCTTTTATTCTCATCTCTCTCACTCTCTCTCTCTCTCTCTTTCTCTCTCTCTCTCTCTATCTATCTATCTCCGGGATTATATTCGCAGGTCTTCCGGTAAAACTATCTGCGTTTTAAGATGTGCGTAAGTTTTACTGGTTGCGTCTAATCTACCTAATACACTGAGAAATATGTTACGCCTTTTTTGCATTATTATTATTTTGAATCTGGGTAATTCATGTTATGCTGATTATATCTCGACAAACATATGATTACGGCCTAAAAGCCAACTGTCAAAATCCACTTTGAATGAAAATTCCGGACAAACCGTTGCTAGTCGAACACAGTTCAAAACAGTTTATGAAAGAGAAAACTTTTCTCTTTCGTTTACTACCAACATCTGTGATTGGCGTGTAACGGTTTGTCCGGAATTTCCATTCAAAGTGCATTTTGACAGTTGGCTTTTAGGCCGTAATCATATGTTTGTCGAGATATCTACTACAATATCCAACAAGGTAATGCAATTTTTCTCTACCTGTAACTTAACACTAATAAATGAGGATGGCTTGCAACGAGATTGATGGCGTGTGTAACTTGAAATAAATATCTTTTTTTAATTATTTTTCAATGATAATTCTCTCAGCTGAATAGCGATAGTGAAAATTTTTATTGATAAAGCTGAACTGTGGTTTTCTTCAGGCTGTATACATGCTGTTGACCAACAGGTTATGGGCCCAGTGGAGGTTTCAAGGAATAACCGGGAGTAGGGGAAAGAGGGTAACAGTGGAACTATGAAAACAATACGTTTTCATAGTTCCACTGTTACCCTCTTTCCTCTACTCCAGAAGTGATTCTCGCGGATGGTACCATAGTGCAATCAATCGGATGTGGTACTTGTGAGACAGGTGTAGATGGCTGCGGTAACGCAGTGAAAATCACACTGGATGAATTATTATTTGTACCGTCGTTGAATAGCAGTTTGCTTTCTGTGGCAAAGTTGGCTTCTAAAGGGTTTGTGGTGATTTTTGGAAAAGACGATTGCGATATTTGTGAAAAATCGGGAAAAGTGAAAGTGAAGGGCACACGATCGGGTAGTTTGTATCGCTTGAATACGGTGGAAACAGTGATGAAAATTGAAACGAAAAAACACAAAGATCTGTGTCAACACCAATGACACCGGCGGTTCGGTCACCGCGACCCGTCGAATGTTGATAGAATGAGTAGAGACAAATTGGTGGTTGGCATGACGCTGAAAGATTGCGGAATCAGGTCGACCTGCGAAATATGTTTGGATGGAAAATTGTCGCGAACGCCGATTCCAAAAACGACTGAAAGGAAGTCTACAAAAATTATGGATTTGGAGCACACGGACTTGTGGCCCAATGAGTACTGCAACACCCAGTGGCAACCGGTTCCTTATGAGAATCTTTGATGACTTCAGCAGGTATGCAGTCGTATATCTCCTTGCTAGGAAGTCGGAAGCAGTAGACAAGATCATCGAATATGTCAGGTACGTACACAATTTGTTTGGTAGAAAGCCGCGTGTTGTTTGCTCTGATAGAGGCGGCGAGTACGATAATAAGAGGCTATAAACATTTTTTGCAGAGGAAGGGATTAAGGTCCAGTTTACAACACCATATACGTCACAGCAGAATGGTGTAGCAGAGAGGCGCAATAGGTACCTGCAAGAGATGGCTACTACAATGTTGCTTGATGCGAAGCTTGATACAAAATATTGGGGTGAGGCGGTATTAGCTGCTACTTACCTGCAGAATAGGTTACCCTAGCGCTTAGTGGACACAACGCCATTTGAGAAGTGGTACGAAAGAAAACCTGATGTTAAGCATTTGAGAGTTTACGGGTCATAGGCATGGGTTCACATCCCAGATGTGAAGCGAGGCAAGTTTGATAGAAAAGTTCGCAAACTGACATTCATAGGCTACTCAAAACAACATAAAGGGTATCGCTTCGTTGATTTAGAGATGGAAAAGTAATCAGTCGCGATGCTAAATCCTTAGAGTTTGATAGTTCGTCTCCAGCAGAGAAGGAAACTCGGTCGACGAGTGACGGAGTTGAGTGGCTTCCTGCACAGGGTAATGAAAGTGATCAACAACCGATAAGTAAGCCGATGGTTGGATTGGTAGACGATTGTGACACAGAGGGAGAGGATGAAGCATTCGATGATCCCACAAATCCAGGCGATGGTGATCGAAGTGAGTGCGAGGAATTCTTCGAGTTGAATTCCACTCCCTTTCTGGTTGATCTTCTTGATATTATGCAAGAGCTTAAGGAAAACCACGACGAGCCAAGTAACCATGCTACCCGTAAAACCCAAAACAAATTGCCTGCTAAATTTGACGATTTTACCGTAGGAGTTGCTACGCATGCGATGACTGAGCCAGCATCATATAACGAGGCGATGAAGTGTCCAGTTCGTGTTTCATGGAAAGAAGCAATGGATGATGACATTTTGTCACATAAGGAAAACGGTACCTGGGAGTTAGTACAACTGCCGCCAGGAAAGAAGGTGATCGGAATTCGCTGGGTGTATAAGGCAAAGATGAATGAATCTGGACAAGTCGGCTCAAGGCGCGAGTTGTGGCTCAAGGGCATATGCAGCAATTTGGAGTGGACTTTAATGAAGTGTTTGCTCCAGTGATACGCCACGCCACATTGAGGACATTTCTTGCTCTAGCTGGTAGAAACAAGATGTTTCTCAAACATTTAGACGTCCGCACAGCCTATTTGTATGATGATATTAGCGAAGAGATTTATATGCGCCAATCCCCTGGCTATGTGAGCCCCGGGTAGGAGGAGAAAGTATGCCTTTTACGTCGCAGTATTTACGGTCTTTACCAATCAGCTCGATGTTGGAACAAAAAGCTATCCGACGTTCTACAAGGAATAGGTTTTGTGACAAGTTCCGCCGATCCTTGTCTGTGTACAGCTGTAAGAAATGGGCTCATCGCATATCTTATTGTTTACGTAGATGACATGTTAGTCGGTTGCGCAAATGAGGAGGAGCTAACTCGAGATTACAGTCAGCTTAAGGAATACTTCGATATTAATTGTCTTGGTGAACCGAAAAATTTTTGGGTTTGGAAATTTCGAAGGATTTAAAAGGAGTCTACAGCTTGAGTGTGCAATCGTATATCAAGAGGTCGATTGTGACGTTTTGCATGAAAGATGCCAAAGGTGCACGAACACCAATGGATCAAGGCTATCTTAAGGACACGAGCAAGAGTGAAGCGATGAATGACATCACTACGTATCGTAGTCTCGTCGGTGCTCTCATGTACATATCTGTTTTCGCAAGGCCCGATATTTCTGCCAGTGCCGCGATTTTGGGACGAAAGTTTGGTGGCCCAACGGAGAAAGACTGGACAGCAGCGAAGCGGGCTCTCCGTTATTTGAAATGTACAGCTGATTGGAAATTAGGACTAGGCGGAAAAATAAAGGCAATCTGGAACCATGTGCTGACTCGGACTGAGCAGGAGATCCAGGAACACGAAAGTCGACCACTGGGTTTGTTGTCTTTTTCGCAGGAGGAGCTGTCTCGTGGGCAAGCAGGCGCCAGGACTGTGTGAGCCTCTCGTCCATGGATGCAGAATACGTGGCACTAGGGGAGACGTGTCAAGATGTGCTATGGATGCAGCATTTGCTACAAGATTTAGGCGAGAAGCAGGAACAGGCCACCGTTATATACGAAGACAATCAAGGTTGTCTAGCCTTCGTACAATCTGAAAAGACCACCAGATGGTCCAAGCACATCAACACGAAGAAATGCTTCATATGTGACCTTTGCGAACGAGAAGTAATGTTTTCACCAAACCTTTGGGGAATGTGAAGCACAAGGGTTTTGTATCAATAATCGGTCTTCATGGGATCCGAGAAGACACCGCTGAGGAGGAGTGATAGAGAATTACACCGCTGTACCCCTCGTCACTATACACATCTTTGTAACTATACATGTTTCCGGCGCGCACCGGAATAGTAAGCTTATCTTACCTATGTATGTTCGATATACCTTAATTAAATATTTGCTTGCTAACGCGTGTCTATTCTTTTCGCGCATAGTTTTTCGCGTCCGTTCCGGTTTTATTCCTCGCAGCCGACGTAGATCCACTGTTGAACCTGTCCGCCTTGACCCACAAAAATAACTAAAAAAATATGAACAAATTAAACAGCTTCACTCATTTTGATAGCCATAAATTAACCAATAAACGGAAACAATTTTTAATTAAATCAGCTCTACATCCAATTGTAAAACTTCGTTCGACGGTTTGTTTCAAAATGATTCGACTTCTGCTTACCTGCAATATAACTCTTCGATGTGGCGTTTTGAAACTAGCGTGTAGCACCTTCTAGATAGGAAGATAAAGAATGTCAAAAAAATTGCACTAAAAACTCGATAACACCTGTTTTTCGTACGGGATAAAACTTGCTTACTTGCCCTCATATGGTTTGTGTATATAAAGGCCGAAAAGTTTATTCAAATTATTGAGATGTATACAAGAGGAATATGGCGGCCTTTTGCACTGTTTTCATTTGGCTTCAGCATACAGCCATTTCTGCGATGACAGATACTAACGTCTTAGACCGGACTAATCAAGAATCAGAATATATTGGCTCAAATGGCACGTTCCCCGTACATAGTCGGGGATTTGTGCCGAATTTTTGTATAAGTGTTACTTGTATTACCGATGTTGTCTTCTTTGGACGGGAAGTTGGTATGATTTATTTGGATTTGTGGGGCTTTCTCCTCCCCCCCCCCCTTCCGTAAGGTGGTTACGGTTAGCATCTGTTCTTCTTGAATTAAACTTGGACGCTTATTTTATTATCTTGTTTTATTTTCTTATTTATGAATAATTCTCCGTAAAAATATTGTTCCATTCAATTTTTTTTCCTTAGCCCCTCTTGAATACTTTCTTTGCTTTTTCATTATTGCATTGTCTTATATCACTTTTTTCGTTTTAATTAAACGCTCCTCTTGTTTAACTTTTCTTCTTTTTATTATATTATCTTCACTCTGTAGTTGGTGGTTATGTTATATTTGTGTTTCTTCCTGTTGTTTCCTTTTGTCTCTGTGTTCTTGTTTCATGTTTTCCTTTTCGTAGGGGAGACCGGGGCTAGTTGGTGGTGTATTCAGTTTTGATTTTTTACCGCTTTGATTTTGGTAGATCTTGCAAAATAGAACACGTTACATGAAAGGACAAAATGTTGGCAACATCTCTGAATTTTATGAAAATGATTGATACGTTGTCTTCATTTCTAGAGACAAAAATATGTGACGCGGAAAAGCCGCCAACTTACCCCAGCCCCGGGGTAAGTTGGTGGTATGTATGGGGTAAGTTGTCGGAATGCCAGAAAATAAGCAATCAAATTGACATCCGATTACATCAGTGGTCCTTATGATATGTGGCGATTGTCTTTTCAATAAAACTGTATATTATTCGACACTTTTTACTATATTTCAGTCTCAATGCCCCGTCATTTTAACTTCGACACGTACTCCATAGTCAAAAGCAAAATTTCGAAGTTATTCAGGCGATTGTCCGAAATAATTGTTACCTGCATTGATGAGAGACACAAGAAAAAGTTTCTCTTATTTTGGAGTGAATTCCAGAAATGAAAATATTTGATGACTATTTTTGCACTGTAAATAGTAGGAGACGGTGGGAGTCTATAATCTATGCAGTTTGTTTACATCGTGTTGACGTTTGTTTTTGCTCTGGAGAAAGTTGCATTTTATCTGTGTTTTACTTACCGTTTTTCGGCGAAAAAATTTTTAGTCACTTGATGGACACTCCGTTTTGTATCGTGTACTGTTCACCAGTGAAATCCTTGTGAAAACTTTGAAATCCTTGTGAAAACTTTGTGAGTCTACGGTGAAATTGTGAGACTGTAACCTGTGTGTAATTCCTCACAAAAAAATTTACTCGCTCACTTCGCCATCTGCACGCGAGTAGTGGAAAGTGTTCCCCACACTTCAAGTTTGCGCACAGCGATACGAAATCTCGGGTGGGTTTTCAAAAGGTCGTAAGCGACAAAAGGCGGATTGAAATCAGCCATGAGTTTTAGTTGCAAGTCATGCGACTCTCCCGTTAATGGGATTGAGAAAATTGAATGTCGCGGCCATTGCGGATCGATTTTCCACCGCACAACGTTTCAACAACAACCTGTACTGGCTCTGCGACGATTGTGCTCGCTGTTTTAACGAGTGGGTGCAGCAATCCGTTTCCGCTGCTCCCATTGTGGACACAAAAAAATTATGTGATGCTGTAGATAATTTGAACACGGTCGTCTTAAATCTCTCGAGCCGTATTGAACACCATTTTCCGGCCAATTATGGTTCTGTAACTCAAAGGGGGCTGTTTGTCAAGCGACTTCCGGAGGATCCGCCCACTCCGAAACGACGTCGCGAGAATAATGCTAAAATTCGCGCCACTGCAGCCGCTGTTTGCGGTACTAGAGCCATTCAGCGGGAAATCAGAACAGTTGCGGATGAGCGGGAGCAATTTTGGGTCTATTTGAGCCGTCTTGACCCGAGCCATACAGTGGAGGAAATCGTCGCCATGACCCAAGAATGCCTTGGAATAAGCGATGCACCCAAAGCAGTTTTGTTGGTCAAGAAGGACACCGACCTCACGAAACTCAACTTCGTTTCTTTCCGAGTTGAGCTTCCGAGCGAACTAAAGGACACTGCACTCAAAGCGTCTACTTGGCCGACTGGAGTACTCGTTCGGGAATTTATTTTCGACCAGCCAAAGCAGGATAGATTTCGCTAACGGGCTACTGGGATGCACCACAGCTTGTATTATGGAAGCCCTCGATCCCCCCGCCACAGTCCAGCTACTGCAGCCAACGTTCACCAGTCGTCCCGGTCCTGTGTGCGGGAGTGGAGAAAGGGTCTTCCAAACTTCCCTCTGCGGCAAGTACCCATCCTTTCTGAATAATTCAAGCGCTGAAATGTTCCCCGATTCCAGTTCTCCGTTAATTGTACCGTATCAGCACCAGACGACGTTCTTCCTGCCTGCGAAGCGCAGCTGTTTACGAGGGACACCTAGTTCAGCTGCATTGCATACATCCCACGTAATGTCGTCTCTTCGGTCACCGGGACGCACACTTGCCGCCAGCCGTGAGGAAGCCCTTAGTCCCCCCACCACAGTCGAGCCCTTCCTGCCAGCGACCAGCAGCCGTCCCGGTCCTGTGGTGGAGATGGGACGAGGGGTTTTCCGCAAACCTACCTCAGGCAAGTACAATGCATCTATGAGCTCTTCCTTGCCTCAAAGCTCTTCGATTTCCAGCATTGGTCAACGACGGGCTAAACTGCTGCTATACTACCAAAATGTTGGTGGTATTAATTCATTCATATTCATCATTGAGCAATACCGTCTTGCAATATCGGATTAGAGTTTTGACATCATTGTCTTCGTCGAAACATGGTTGAACGATGACACACTTTCCAGTCAGGTGTTTGGTACTGAATACGAGGTGTTTCGCTGTGACCGGAGCCCTAGCAACAGCCGAAAATCCACCGGAGGCGGCGTATTAGTAGCGGTTAAAACCAGCTTGAAGGAAGAATCGTCGAGAACACTTCTTGGGATTGTCTAGAACAGGTTTGGACGATTATCGAGCTTGGTGACCGTAAGTTGTACTTGTGTGCGTTGTATGTTGCACCCGACCGCGCTCGTGATACCGAATACGTTGAAGCACACTGCAGCTCAGTTTTTACTATCCTCGAAGATGCTAACGCTGTTGATGAAATCATGGTACTAGGAAATTTCAATCTTCCTAGCATTTCATGGAAATCTTCCCGTAATAGATTTCTTTATCCGGATTCGGACCATTCCGTTCTCCACCCATGTGCAGTGAGGCTACTTGATAGCTATAGCTCAGCCACGTTAGTACAAATCAATCCTATTGCCAATGAGAATAGCCGCCATCTCAATCTTTGTTTTGTCAGCGACCAGGTTTCCGCCGCATCAATAGTGACGGCTCCCTCTCCCCTAGTAAAACCAGTGGCACATCATCCTCCACTGATCGCCACGATTGATAGCTCTGTGGTGCATGACTTCGATATATTACCGCTTTCTGTCTCCTACAATTTCCGTAAAGCTGATCATCGCAGTATCGCAGACCTTCTTTCCACTATCGATTGGGAAAATATTCTGGACCCCGAAGATGTCGAAACCGCAGTGCAAACCTTTTCAAACGTTCTGGTGTACGCTATTGACAGGCATGTCCCAAAGAAAGTTCACCATCGACAAACCGGCCCTCCATGGCAAACGAATACTCTGCGACGGCTGAAGTCTATAAAAAGAGCTGCCCTGCGGAGGTTTACCAAGTATCGCACAATATCACTCAGAGACTATTACGTCAGTCTCAACCATGCGTACAAACGAGCCAGTCAACACTGTTTCTATCGATATCAGCAAAATGCCGTCGTCTATGACTTTCAATGGGAACACAGCTACTACATCTCGAGACATATGTTCACTTTTCTCGGAAAAATTCGCGAATGTATTCACAGATGAGGCACTAACTATTGAGCAAATCGAACTCGCGGCTAGCAGAGCTCCACTCGTGGGTCACACTCTGGGTGCTATCGATTTTAATGCAACGATGATTACCAGAGCTTCCTCTCGACTTAAGTCATCTTTCAATCCGGGACCCGACGGGCTCCCCTCCGCGATACTGAAAAGGCACATCGAAGTTTTGGTTGCTCCGCTTCTTCAGATCTTTAGAGCATCTATTACTAGAGGTATTTTCCATCTTGCTGGAAATCAGCGAACATGTTCCCAGTTCATAAAAAGGGCAATAAGCGATACGTCAATAATTACCGTGGGATAACTTCATTGAGCGCTGTCTCGAAGTTGTTCGAGCTGGTGATTATGGAACCGATTCAGGCTCACTGCAAGCAGTACCTAAGTGACGATCAACATGGCTTCACGTTCGGGCGGTCAACTGCATCTAACCTGTTATGCTTAACATCCTACATTACAGAGAGTATGGAACGTCGCGCTCAAACTGACGTCGTTTACACCGACTTATCCGCCGCTTTTGATAAGCTAAACCACGATATCACAATAGCAAAAATGGAGAGATGTGGAATAAATAGTAGTGTTTTGCAGTGGTTGCGATCTTACCTCACAGACCGAGAGATAGCGGTTGTCATAGGAGATTGCCAGGGCCCTACATTCACTTCTACGTCAGGAATACCTCAAGGGTGTGTCCGATTACCTAGCTATGAAAACCGGTGTCAGCTGATTCAACTGGAACCCCTTTATGTTCGAAGAAATACAGCAAGAACTTTGTTCATCGCCGACACTTTGCAAGGTCATATAGATGCCCCAGCTATATTAGAACAAATTAATATAAACGTCACACCACGAACATTACGCAACAACATTATGCTTCGATTACTGTTCAGACGCACTAATTATAGTATGCATGGAGTCATCACTGGTCTACAAAGAATTTTCAACCAGGTTGCTTCAGCTTTCGATTTCAACGTGTCTAGACAAACTCTGCGTCAGCGATTTTCCAGACTTTTGAATCAATCTTTTAACCACATTTGACTTTTTTTACCGTGTTTGTGAATTATTGTATGACCACTATTTGTGTATATGACTTGAATGTTAGTAATACGTTTATTATTAAGACCAACACCATTGGGGCTTTGGTATGCCTGTTGGTGTATAAGACTAATAAAGAAATAAAGAGTTGAGAACATAGTTTTGTTTTCGGGGCATAACTACCATAAATATTGGTCGATTTCAATGTTAGACCTGGTATTTGTTAAGGACACCTTAATACATCCACAGGCTGAAGTAAATTCAAAATAATCATTGTCTTATTTGAGATATGACAGAATGTGTTTCCTGTTTAAATGTCCAAAATAACTTGACTAAGATAGTATTGTTACCGTTGTACGATATTTGTGTAAAATGTGAATATTGGATTTTTTTGTAATTATTGTCAAATATTGTAGTTTTGCCCTGAAGATGAAGGCGTAGACCTTCGAAACGTTGGTATTAGACGAAATATAGATATTGTCGTGTGAAACCCGTGACCAAAAAGCCATATCTTCATATTAAAAACAAAGTGGCCGTCCTTCCTACCATCGAATTGCGATGACAGGACTGTTGGCAGAATAGTCAGTTGGTCTCATTTCAGGAACAAGCATCACTCTTTGGCGAAGAGTACGAGATGGCGCATAGAAATGCATTTGTGCTAGTAGTTCAGCTACGTCGTATTCATCCAGCAGTATTTTGCGATGTCATTCTCCTTTCAGCAAGGGTATGCAAGCCTAACAAACGACAGCGGTCTTCAAACTGCGGCAAGTTTTGCGGATCACTCCATGGCAAGAAACGCAGAGCGTATATGACAAACCGTCTCTTAAAGCCTTCGATCCTATTGATCCAAACAGCATGGTAAAGATTCCAAACGACATTTCCAAATTCTAGCATCGAACGCACTAATGAACAGTAAAGAGCTTTAAAACACAAAGGATCACGAAATTCGTTGGATATATTAAACATAAATCCCAGTTGTGGATTGGCCTGGAGAAGTGACGATGGTAAGTTAGCTTATAATCTATTACTACTCCAAGGTCTTTGATGTAGTCAAGTTCCTAGTGCGATGAAAGCTGATGACACTGCATTTGGGAATACATAAAACCATCTTATTCCGCACACACCAGTCGTTAAGAGTATCCAGAACGGTTTGCAGTACCAGGCAGTCGGACTGATCACGAATTACGTAATATAGTTTAATATCGTCAGCGAAAAATAGTTTGCCACCAGGATTTAAAATACCAGCCACGTTATTAATAAACAGCGAAAATAGCAGCGGTCCGAGTGTACTACCTTGAGGAACTCCAGAGCAACTTGACGATGAACGAGATACGATCGAAGCCACTCACAAAACCTAGTAGTGCAGCCAAGTTTTTTCAGTTTGGCAATCAGGATTCACTTTGTCAAAGATGGATTTCAAATCAATATATATCGCATCCACTTGCAGTTTTTTGCACATATTATCCATACAAAATGACGTATGATCCATACAAAATGACGGTTTCAACGGAACGGTCAGGATAGAAACCATGCTGACAGGTGCTAATATAGTGTCGGCAGGAAGCAAACAGTGTTTCGTTAACCAGTGACTCAATCAGTTTTGATTCAACTCCAAGCGAAGTAATTCCACGGTAATTTTCAACGTTACGCTTGTCGCCTAAAAACATTAGTGTCGAACATTTCCAGTGCACTGGAAACGTTTGCTGCTGAAGCGACATATTGAAAAGTTGCGCGAGTGGTGTAGCCAAGATGTCCGAGCATTTTTTCAATACAGCTGCAGGCATAATACTCGGACCGGGATCAAAGGACGCTTTTGTCTTCTGGATAACCGAACGTCGATGACGAAAATATCCATGCTAAAAATTTCAGACGGGACGTCTCGAACAGCGTTGCCAATCACCTCAGGCGATGCCGAATCTTGAGAGAAGACGCTCGAAAAGTGCCGTGCAAAACAGCTGCACTTATCTTCAGCAGAGAAAGCTTCTTCGTTGTCGGGGTACTTGTGGCTATCCATCGTCGATTGAAAGCGCAACTGATTGACGATACTTTGGGGGTTTGTGTCGAGCAGGTGTGGGTGCGAATCAAACTGGCTGGTTACGCACTTTTTCTTTGTGTGGTTGATCTTCCACCGGACCGCACTCGCGATTCGACATTGATTGATTCACATACTGAGTCACTGGAACGGATTTCCGCTCAAGCAAGCCCGGTTGATGAGATCCTGATTGTTGGGAATTTCAATTTTTCCGTATTAAAATGGCGCTCTGCTTCTGACGGATTTATGTTCGCTGATCCCGAACTGTCATCTTTTCATGGTGGCATCACCGGTTTGCTTGACTGCTACAGTCTAAATCTGCTACGCCAAACGAATAATGTGGTAAACGAGAACAACAGAATCCCTGATCTCTGTTTTTCGAGCAAATCTTACTACGCGCCAAATGTTACCGCAACACCGTTCCCCCTGGTAAAGACACCACCCTCCCCTGCATACAGCGCTTGAAGTGATTCGAGTGAAGCATGACTGCAATGCTTCTGACACCGTCAGCTATAATTTTAGAAAAGCCGACTATAATAGGATTATTGACTTCCTGTCGAATATCCACTGGACTGAAATTCTCGACAATGATGATGTCAACGTTGCTGACCTTCTCCAATGTTATGAGCTATGCTATCGATCGCTATGTACCCAAAAGAAGTGGCCTTCAATCTAAGAACCCAGTGTGGCACACTGCCGAGCTGAGACGGTTAAAAGCGACTAAAAGAGCCGCTCTGAAGAAGTACTACAAGTTTGGGGGCTACGTGCTGCGACAACACTACGTTCATGTTAACCAAATCTATAAAAAGACATCGAAGCGTTGCCATGCCGATTACTTGCGAAACGTGCAACGTAAGTTGAAGCCCGAACCTAAAACATTCTGGAAGCATGCAAAGAAAGGAATCCGGGTTGCCTTCAACGATGAGCTATGGAGGACGTATGAGCTCTAGTTTACAGGAGATTTGCCAACTATTCTCTGAAAAGTTCGCGAGTGTGTTCTTCAACGAGAAACTGACACCGACCCAGGATACACGCGCGGCTCTTAGTGTACCTCATTCATTCCAGTCTTTGAATTCTATCAATATCGAAAATAATATGGTACAACTGGCGACTGGCAAAATGAAGGCTTCAACTTCGGCAGGCCCAGATGGTATTTTTTTACCATTTTTTTTTGTTAACCATTTTTGTTAACGACCTATTGAGTCAATTTGTCAACAGTTGTTACGGCATTTAATTAGCAAGGGACTGGAAGGTGAAGTATATTTTTCAATATTTAGAGCCATAGTACTCAAGGGAGAGCAAGGAGTTGAAGGGAGAAAGTTTAGAAAAGCGTGGAAGGATCATATATGCAAGCTTAGAGCTCACCGCCGACTTAACTTTTTGTCTACGGAATGTCCGGATAAGCGTAAAGTCGGAACCGACAGCATGAAGTAATAAGTTACTTTACGCTTGTCCGGACATGCCGTAGACTCAGGTGATTCGCATTTCTAATGCCAAAAGACCCTGACCCCTACGGTAGTAGACAAAAAGTTAAGTCGCCGGTGAGTTCTAAGCTTGCATATATGATCCTTCCACGCTTTTCTAAACTTTCTTTTGGATTTATGCCGAAACGGTCAACATCTACGAATCTTCTGTCGTTCACAACATATGTTACAGATTCCATGTCGGACGGCCTTCAAACTAACGTTATCTACACGGTCCTTTCAGCTGCTTTTGACAAGATTAATCACGCTATTGCAGTGGCAAAGTTGGATAGACTTGGCTTTGGTACTAATATTCTCCGTTGGATGCAATCGTATCTCAGTGATCTGAATTCCAGCAAGTCATGCTGTGGTCCGATAGCGAAATCGTTTTGGCATGGTTGAAGAAGCAGCTTAGTCGGCTCGATGTCTTTGTCCGAAATCGAGTTATTGAAATTCAACAACTCACCGATGGTCTGCAGTGGAACTATATTCGATCAGCCGCTAATCCAGCCGACATTATTTCGCGTGGTCAACTACCGGCAGCACTTTTATCGAGTGGGATGTGGTGGAATGGACCTCAATTTCTCAACGACCCAGTGTTCACCATTGAGATACCACATGACATTCCTGACGACGAGATTCCTGAGTTGAAACCAGAAATCGTGGTGACAACTGCATTGATCGAGGAACAGCTACCGGTGTTTGTCAAGTACAGTTCGTTCCGGAAACTACAGAGAGTTATCGCATGGGCCTATCGTTTCATCAACAACGCTCGTAAAACGAAGACCGACCGTATTATCCGTAGCAGGTTGACGATTTCTGAGCTCCGCGATTCTCTCGTGATTATTGTGCGAGTAATTCAGCATGTCGAACTTGGTGACGAAATCAAGCGAATACAATCGAATATTCCTTGCAAACATATTAACGCAATGAATCTGATCTACACTGATAATCTTCTACGAGTCGGCGGACGACTGATGAATTCTCAAATACCAGAAGCAGCAAAACATCAACTTAATCTTCCGAGTACGAGTCCGGTGACAAGGCTTTTAATACGGACAATGCACATCGAGCTACTTCACCTAGGACCTTCAGCACTAATTTCTATGTTACAACAAAAGATTTGGTTGCGCAAGGCACGTTCGACCGTACGAGGAGTCATCAGATCATGCGTCAAATGTTTTCGAGTAAAACCATCCGATATTTCCCAATTGATGGGACTTACCGAAACAACGAGTTACGCCATGCTCTCCGGTCAGCATCACTGGCGTCGATTACGCTGGTCCCATAATGGTGAAGCAGGGATCCTACCGTCCGAAGATTGTGAAGTCGTACATTGCGGTATTCGTCTGTATGTCGACGAAGGCCGTCCATTTGGAATTGGTGTCGGATTTGACTACCGACGCATTTATTGCCGCACTTCAACGTTTAGTCAGCCACCGAGGAATGGTATCGGAATTACATTCCGATAACGCCACCAATTTCCATGGGGCTAAGCACGAGCTCCATCGACTATATAAGATGTTTCGTTTCGAGCAGAAAGTAACCCGCATCGACCAGTTTCGTCAGTCCAACGAAATGGAATGGCATTTCATCCCGCCAGACGCACCAGAGTTTGGTGGCCTCTGGGAGGCTGCCGTGAAAAGCACGAAGAGTCATCTGAAGTGATTGGTGCTACCACCTTGACATTCGAGGAAATGGCTACATTGTTATGCCAAATCGAAGCGATACTCAATTCCCGTCCGTTGTTCGCCATCCCTACCGACGCAACGGAATCCGAAGTTCTAACTCCAGGACATTTTCGGATCGGCCGTCCACTGACGGCGATTCCCGAGCCTGCGTACGACGGCGAGAAGATCGGTCGCCAAAAACGTTGGCAACACATTCAATTGATGCGTGAACATTTTCAACATTAGACACTTTAAGTCAAGGATCAACATACCGTCGCCCTATAACGAAGGTGTTTCTATTACCTATCGACGAAAACCGATCCAACTAGTTATGTTGGAACCTACGATCCCAATCGGGAGGATTATGTTGCGTCCGCAAGATGAAAACTAGCATCTATGCTCATTCGATTCACCCTTCGGCCCACTAGCGATGTGAACGACACGAATGCCACGCCAAAAAGAAACAAAATAACATTTTCAATCCCCGCTAGCCATAGCGCTGCTGACCGAGTGAATGAGAGAGAGCGAAAGATTACGAGACAGCGAGAATAAACAAGCACACCGTCGCTACCGATGAGCACCCGACGTCATTACCATCATCAACATCATCACACGCACTGAATGATGACCGCGTGAGTTGCTATATAAGAAATTGACTTCGGTTGATAGAAACAGTATTGCTTGAAATTCCGTTCTGGCAAAATATCAAGTGAGAAAAGTGAAGTGTTATCCGACAGTAGTGATTACGATACGATTGAAGTGTTATCCTACAGTAGTGATCCCGATTACGATACGATTACGTTCCTTTCCGACGGTGTTACTACGAGGATTTTTCTATTCCGACAGTGAAAGGAAAACAACCGCACCGAAAAACCGAAACAATTGACACTTAGGGATCCGTCCTGTACAGTCCGACCCATTAAAGTGCTTTTTAACTGAACAGTCATCAATTACCAAACAAACTAAAATACGGACAAAAAGGACAAACTCAAATAATTGCATTACATTGCCATGTTAATTTCATGTAATCTCTATCCTCTTATCTAATAGTTTGATTAGTATATCACACTCTCCCAAGAGAATTTAAGTTACAATGCTATTTGCGTATATTTTATATTTCTATATTATTTTTCGAAGTTGTTGATTCGTTCGTACCGCCGCGTTGCAAATCTATGTGTTCCGACTAAACAACTTTATTCTTGCCGTAAAACCGTTTACATCGGTTGATAAACTCTACCAAATCGTAGTGGTACTATCAACGTTTTGACTGCATTGATTAGCTGCTTCGAAAAATTGTGCGCAACCCAAATAATTCGATTTCATCTCGCCGTTAAAACAAATCGCTCCATTGTTTGGAAATTTTGTGTTGGAAATACTACTTCGTGATCATGAACCAGCTAGTGGATAAACCATGCGAGAAATGTAGAATGGCACTGGGTAAATCTGACCCAGCAGTGTGTGACGGCTTCTGCGATGGATTTCGTTATTTTCACAAACACTGCACCGGCCCAACAGAAGATGAATTATCTGCGTGTAGTGGCTCAAATGTGCTACCCAAGTAGCAATTGCAACTTGTTGAAAGTTTTAAATGTTGCACAACTGCTACACAATATATTTTATTGTTGGATATATTTGAAAAGAATTTCCACGGCTTTTTAAACAGATTGTGCAACTATGTAACTATGGAGCTGACCAATAGTGTTAAGTATGCAAACATTAATAACAGATGTGAAACTAATCAGAAACTTTGCTAACTTGCACAAACAGTCTAACAAGTTGCAAATGCCTCTTTCTTTGCCATTCCACCCTAAAACAGAACTGTCCAACTACCCAGTGCTCGACAAATGGCACAACTATTGTTTTCATTATTTTGCTGCAATTAGGAACATGTTGCACAACATACAAACAAAGTGCGCTTTTTCCATAACATAGTTGTTACCAAGAGAGTTACAAATACTATACAGTAACAAAGCGTGCTACTTGGGTATGGATGTGTGACGATTGCCGTAGCCTACTGTAAGACGCAAAATTTCGTAATTCTATCAGCTCGGTTAAAGCCGCCTATGAGATGCGAGAGAAACAGCGCGATAATGAGATTGGATGTTTAAGGTAAAGTAGGTAGGTAAAGTATCGAGTCATTGAATTCTACGATGGCTACGCTTATAGACTGCATAAAACCGAGTTCATCTGTGCAATGCAACGAAAGTGCCGTGGTCAATGTAAAACACCACCATTCTTCTCCAATAACATTAAACTGCTCAGAAACAATGCATCCTGAAAGAGCTGAGAACGATAGTTTCACGCTATTCCTATCAAATATCAAAAACGACGTCAGCGAGCAAGGAATTTCGATTCTGGTAAAAGAATGCTTCAAAGTAAATGGTTCTGCAAAGGTGAAAAAACTCGTCTCGAATAGGTAAGACGTTAGTACGTTAGACTACGTTTCATTCAAAGTAGAGCTAGACACAAGTTTGAAAAAACACGCTCTTTCATCCAGCACATGGCTACACGGAGTACGATTCAGGGAATTTCGGGATCTTCGCGGTAATGAACCTTGGATGCTAACCATTCGAGTGGATTCTTCTAGATCTTAAACCGATTTCAATTTAATGCTGTCGAAATTGTTTCACTGTTCAAAAATGTTACTGATTGTGTATTTGATATTAATTGTTATAAGTATGTTTCTTTTTGATTTAGAGTTCTATACAGTAGTTTTCAATTAGACTGTAAAAGTCTGTTGAATATACAAATACAATTGTTTTGGCATCACTGTTTGCTACACCCCGGTCGTCAACAAAGCTAGTAGTTTTCTTTTTAATTTATACTTGTTGAACAATCGTGATCGTTTTTATTTTTGTACTATTTATTTTTCGTGTTAATCGGTTGTGCAAGAACTTTGAAGTTTTATGAACTTAACCAGCATCATATCTGATAGCTGCAAGTGTTGTTTTTAGTGAAAGTGATAGTTTCGTGTTTTTTTTCTACTTGACGTTATCACTTTGCACAACGTTACGCTCAATTTGTTGACAAAAGCGACATCTTCTGGTGGATAGCTGATAGTTACATGCAAGTTCGCTTCATTTTTGCTGCGTTTATTGCATACTCGGTAGGCGTTATTTTCTTTGCTCAAAAGCATGGCTTGTACCAACTGCTCGAAAGTCATAAATGATTCTGAGCGAATCACCTGTCGTGGGTATTGCGGAAATTCGTTTCACATGATATGTGTCAAGTTGGATTATGACGTTCGTGATGTTCTGGGAATCCACTCACGGAATATATTCTGGATGTGTAACGGATGTGCTGATTTGTTTTGTAACGATAATTTCCGCAGAATGGCTTCGCGTTGTTGCGACAATGCAATGCCCGACGACAATTCTCTGAAATCATTAAAGGATGACATAGCTGATTTAAAAGATGTCGTTAAAGCTCTCTCGGTTAAAGTCGACACAAAACCGCTATCTCCAACGGTAAATACACCTTGGACAGGGATTGCTGCATATAATCCCGTTCCAAACACTCCTAAGCGCAAGCGTGAAGATGATCCGCTCAAAGCAAAAATCACTAATATTCGTGGAGCAAAAGCTGCGTTTGAAACGATAAAAACAGTATCACCACCTGAGGAGCTGTTATGGGTCTACTTGTCTGCATTTGATCCCAGCACGACGGACGATGAAGTTTCTAGACTTGTGAAAGATTGTCTGGGAAAGGATATGCAACCAAAAATAGTTCGCCTAGTTCCTAAGGATAAGGATCTCTCATCGCTGAGCTTCATCACCTTCAAAGTTGGCGTTAGCAAATCATGCAGGGATAAGGCTCTGTCCAAAGACTCTTGGCCGGAGAACATCTACTTTCGTGAATTTGTGACCAATTCAAAAATTCAACGGCTTATCATCAGGATCGCTGCGAAGAAGAATCCATCTGGTGGTGGACAGTAGCGCCAAGCTATCCCGGATAAACTCGTCTGTCTAATTTCATGTTCCTCGGTGAGCGACATCGAACTACCTGGCGAATCGGCAACTTCTTCTGTGTCAGGTAAAGCCAAGAAGGGTATATGTCCTTCCGAAGCACTTCAAGATGCTGCACACCCTCAATGTAAATTTCACTTACAGTCTGCTGATGAACACTACTCAATCGACTCTACCGCTCCAGCGAACCTTCAATGTCAAAATGATAATTTCGATCGCATCGTATCTGTCCGCTCAGGTAAACATTTAAATAATATATGTCCTTCAGAAGCTACACGTGATACTGCGCACCTTCAAGTATGCCTCCCATTGCAGTCAGCCGCTGGACGCAACAGTTATGACGCAGTCATTCCCTCCGTATCGCAGCTTGTTCCCCTTCCTGACAACAGTACATCCTGCTCTCCCCGCGCTATTTGCGGTGATAGTGATCATCGAGCCCACAGTCCTGAAACTTGGAATGCAGCACGACACCTCTCACATGACACTGATGGTTTGCGGATTTACTATCAGAACGCGAGAGGGCTTAAGACGAAAATTGATGACGTGTATTTAGCTGCTGTGGACGGTGACTACGATGTTTGCGTCTTCACCGAAACATGGCTCGATGCGCGTATAACATCAGTGCAGCTTTTCGGCGATGCTTACACCGTATACCGTGCGGACCGAAATAGTGGCAACAGTATTCGCGGACGTGGAGGAGGAGTTTTGATTGCTGTTTCCACCGCATTTGCCTCATGTGAGATTGATGTCGGTAGTTTAACCAGTGTTGAGGCTGTTTGGGTTAGAATTACAACTCCATCGAGTAACTTTTATATTGGTGCTGTCTATATTCCTCCTGAAAAGCGACTCGACTGCAATATCATGCAACTTCACATGGATGCTGTGAATAATGCTTCTTCACAAGCTGGCGCGGATGGCGTGATGATTGTCCTTGGTGATTTCAATCAGCCAGGACTCATTTGGGTGCCGTCACGACACGGATACGCTTATCCGGACCCGATTGCTTCGACAACCAACATCGCCAGTCGTTTGCTACTGGACGGATTTGCTTTCAACGGGCTAAGTCAAGTAAGCATGATTCCTAACCACCAGTCACGATTTCTGGATCTCGTCTTTGTTAGTGAAACTATTATACCTGTATGTTCCGTCAATGAAGCATCCAGCGTGATTGTTCCACTTGACAACTTTCATCCCGCGCTTGAAATCTCCATTGGCACTATTCGATCAGTTCAGTATGTAGAAACTCTTTCTGTCGACCGTCTCAACTTTCGCAAAACTGATTTTGTAAAGCTGCGCAGTTCTCTGTCGCAAATTGATTGGAGTGTACTGCATGCCCAAGTGAGTGTTAATGCTGCAGTTGCCATCTACAAGCGACTACTACTGAACTGTGTTGAGACCTCAGTGCCTAAATGTCAGCCTCCTAGCAAGCCACCCTGGTCAAACAGCACTCTTCGAAAGCTAAAACGTACTCGAGCAAAAACCCTACGTGCGTACACAAATCGACGGTGTCCTCTTTCTAAGCGCATGTTCACTTTAGCCAGTAATGAGTATCGTTGTTACAACAAGCTTCTGTACAAACGCTATGTAAACCGCATCCAGAATAATCTACGCCGAAACCCGAAGGGCTTTTGGTCATTTGTCAACACGAAGCGTAAAGAAACTGGACTTCCATCAAGGATGCTTTACGACGGCGAAGAAGCTACGACAACTGTGGCGAAATGTACGCTGTTTGCCAGATTCTTCTCGAGTGTTTTTTCAACTGACTCGCCAACTGCAAACGAACTCGAAAATGCCTCTCGCGACGTTCCTGCTTGTGCTGTTGATTTGGATGTGTTTACTGTCTCTGAACAAATGGTTATATCTGCAATCCGGAAAACCAAGTCATCTTATGCACCCGGCCTCAGTGATATACCTTCAACTGTATTAAAAAAATGTTCGGACTTACTTGTAACACCACTTGCATATATTTTTAACCTATCGCTTCAGCAGCAAACGTTTCCTGAGGATTGGAAATGCTCAGTTATGTTCCCGGTATTCAAGAAAGGTGACAAACGCAACATAGCGAACTATCGCAGAATCTCTTCGCTAGGAGTCGAATCTAAAGTTTTTGAATCAATTATCAACGAGGCGTTATTTTCTGCTTGTCGACACTACATTAGTACATCTCAGCACGGATTTTTCCCAGGACGTTCAGTCGAGACGAATCTCGTCTGCTTTACGTCATTTTGCACGGAACAAATGTCTAAGAAATTGCAGGTGGATACTATTTACACTGATCTAAAGGCAGCTTTTGATAGAGTTAATCATGAGATACTGATAACAAAGCTTGATAAGCTAGGGTGTTCTACTAGATTCTGCCATTGGCTTCGATCCTACCTTGTGCACCGTGAAATCGTTGTTCAAATTGGCGATATTGTTTCAGAATCCTTTTTCAACACTTCCGGAGTTCCTCAAGGTAGTACGCTAGGTCCACTACTTTTTTCACTGTTCGTGAACGATGCGGTTTTCGTTCTAAGCCGTGGAGGAAAGCTGTTTTTTGCCGACGACTTAAAATTTTTTCTTGTTATACGGAATGAAGCCGATTGCCGTGAGCTACAGCATCTTATTGACACCTTTTATAGCTGGTGTGTAAGAAACATGATGGTCCTTAGCGTTGCAAAATGTTTTGTCATCAGCTATTATCGAACGAGAAATATGGTTACCTTCAACTATAACATCGCAGGAACTCTACTACAACGCGTTGACCACGTGAAGGATCTAGGAGTCATTCTTGATGATAAGCTAACGTATACTCATCACGTCTCAGCGACCATCGACAGAGCCAATCGTTTGCTGGGATTTATTTTCAAAATATCCAACGAATTTCGGGATCCTCTATGCTTCAAGGCTCTTTATTGCTCATTGGTGCGCCCGCAGTTGGAATTTGCAAACGTCGTTTGGTGCCCGTATCAAGCTACGTGGAGCCTTAGGATCGAAGCAGTCCAGCGTAAATTCATACGATATGCGTTACGTGAATTGCCGTGGAACGATCCATTAAACCTGCCACCGTACGAGGACCGTTGTCGTCTTTTAGGACTTAATACTTTAACACGCCGGAGACATGCAGCGCAAGCTACCTTCGTGTCAAAGATTCTGCTGGCTGAATATGATGATCCGGAGCTACTAGCGCAAATCAACCTCTACGCGCCTACCCGTTCTCTTCGCCCTCGAGCCCTGCTGCATTCTGAAATGCGCAGCACTAACTACGCTACCAATAGTCCAATTTTAGCAATGAGTCGTCGCTTCAACGAGTTTGCTGAAATTTTTGACTTCGTTATGAACTCTTCGCAGTTTCGTCGTCGTGTATTGTCACTATTTTAATTATGTTTAGTTTATCTTAGTTTAGTATAGTTCATTAAGACAAATTGTCAGTTGGACTTTTTTTATACAAATACAAATACAAATTTCAGTTTCATGATTTTCTTTAACCTGTATCCATTTTTTATATTTAATAATACTATGTTTTGCTTTTATCAAAATATATCGTTAAATTTGAACTAGAAGCTCAAAAATAATTCTTTAATTTTGGCGTAAAGTAGCCCCCGTGGCGTAAAGTAAACCCCGATGACGGTAGTGTGTCAGCAGAAGTCTCGTGGAGAGAATCTGCTTGAATCGCTCGAGCGTTTGTTGGCACTCCGGATTCCAGACGAACTTTGTCTCCGACTTCAGCAAGTTGTCGAGCGGAGAGCGCAACTGTCGCATGTTGGACACAAACTTGCCGTAATAATTAATCGCCCCAAGGAAAAAGCGAATACCTGAAACGACAGTGGGAAGAGATAGCTTGGTTATTGCTTCAATTTTTACTGGATCAGGTTGCAATCCACTTCGGTCGAATATATGGCCCAAATAGCCAATCTGTTGCTTACTAAAGCTGCACTTTTCGACTCTGATGGTTAAACTGAAATCCTGAATCCGCTGAAGAATTGCTTCCAAATTACAGTGCTGCTCTTGTGTTTCACCGCCAACGATGACGTCATCGAGATAACCAGAATTGCCCTTAAGGCCGGCTAGCATGATCGATGAAAAGCACCAGGTGCTACCTTTACACCAGGAGGAAGGTGGTTGTAGTGGTACAATTCGCGGTGTGTGTTAATTATCAGCAAATGACGGTACTGTTCATCGATTTCCATCTGCAGAAAAGCGTCCGAAAGATCAATCTGGCTGAATATTGTGCAGTTAGACAACTTGGCAATGGATGTCTTCCAGATGTGACAGTGGACACTGATGAGGTTGCAAAGCGGAATTAAGACCTGTTGAATAGTTTCCGCAAATTCGGATGTTGCCATTTGCTTTGCACACTGCACAATCGGCGCTGCGCATTCTGAATAATCGACCGGTGTGATGATAATGAGTTTTTCTAACCGTTCCAGTTCCTGGTCGACTGCGCTATACATTGCATACGCCACCGGACCCTTGGCACAAAAAACAGACTTGCATTGTTCTTTTGGGTAAGTAGCTTTGAGAGTTGCACTGGTGGACGGGGTACTAGTAACTCGGCAGCAAAAACTATCCATTGGTATGAACCACAAATTGAAACTATCGACTAAATCAGATCCGAGCAGTAGAAGATGTTTCTCGGTGACACGAATTATCTGCTTGCATGTGTTTTTGCCGATAGTGATGTCACAGTTAAATTCACCATCAAGTGGCAAAATGTTTCCAGATGCTGCCTTGGCTTTTGCTGTTGCTGGTAACAACCTTGGGCTGCCGATTTTCTTCCAGATCTGCTGGCTGATGACAATAATATCGGAAGCCGTGTCCAACTGAAGACGAACCTGTGTTACATTAAGGGTAACAGAAAAGAATCTCCTTCGCTTCTGCACGTTGCACACATTAACGACGATGCAGCAGGCTTGGAAGATGGCTGATCCCATTCGTTGAACCGTTTATCAGAAGATCGCTGCTTAATGCCATTCATTTGACCGCAACATGTGGCTGACTCGATCATTGCATTGTCATGTTTGAGGTTAAGAAGACGCTGGCATTGTTCCACTAGCTGCTCCAACGTGACGCCATTCTTCTCCTCAATCCTGGAAAGCAGCCGCGTACGGGTTTCTTCGTCGCTTTCTGCTTTCAGTCCGCAAACGTAAGTCAAGCATTTAAACTGCTCTTCTGATAGCTTTCCCAGCTTAAACTCAACGCAAGCTTTATTAACACGGCAAGCGAAAGCAATATGGTCCTCAGTCGGGTGCTTGGTGATTTGTAGCGTTCTATAACGCCTGCTTATTACCAACTCTTTCGACCCAAATAAATTTTTCAGCTTCGCTACTGATTGGATAAGGGTGTGTCCTTTCGGAAGTTTCGGTAGAATAAAAGAAACATACCTTTCATGTTCAACTGCGCCAAGCTTTCGCACCTGACCTTCGCTTCGTCGTTCAAAGGAGCGGCATCTTTCTCGAACAAATCTTCATACCTGCTATACCAAGCAAACGTGGCGCTATCGTCAGCGTCGTAGCGAATTTCCTTCACGTTGCCTGCCAAAGAGCTAAGAATTTGCTCTGGGTTGGGTGGTACTTGTACGTGGATAGATGAAACTGCACGCCGGAAAAATGCTTGCTGCTGCTTGTCGTTTTGCTGCTGGAGAAATTGTGCCATTAACTGCTGGTGCTGACGCTGCTGTTGCTGCATTAGGTGCATGAACTGCACCATGAGCGGATCTGTGGGTGGTGGGACCTGCTCCCGGTCATTATCATGCGGAATTTGACCATTCTCCATGCTTCTTCTCTGTTTTTTACGCGGGGGTGACGGAATTTTGAAGTTACTCTTCGTGAATCGAAATTTCACCAATTATCCGCTAATATACTCGTCGTAACTGTTATAGCCCTGTGCACAGGACAGGTTGGGAGTCTTCTTGAAATAAATTAAAAGCGTACAGACTACATCAAATAATGTTTCAAAGATTTTCTTCCATGGAAGAAAATCTTTGAAACATTACGTACATTCCACTAAGACCTCCGTTCGCGCTTATATTACATCAAATACTTTAATAACGATAGTGAAAATAAAGAGCATGTGCTCAACGGCCTGACTGATGACTGACTTAGGACTGGTTAAAAAGTGGTTTCCGCTCATCTCGGAGTGACCGCAAGACTGTCACTAGAGAGCCTAGCGCAGAGAGTGGCGGGTGGCAAGGCAGAGTTACCATCGGTCCAGTTTAGTTATCACCAAAATTTGGAAATTTTAAAGTGGCTGGCCGATCAATGTAGATCATGCTCGAGCCAGTCGAGAAATATTCAAATAGTCATTGGTAATAATATGTTATATGTAATACATCCAGACATTTGTTTTGAGCGAATTATCATTTATTTCTACCGTGACAATTTCTTTGGACCGGCATCGAATGTCCTGCATTCAAAACGTTCATATCGGCATCGATTCAACTGTGTTGAGAATAAATAGGGAGATCCGGGGATATTACTTTCTGACTATCGTTCATATTCGTGGAACCGCCATTCTGAAACATTAATTTTGAGAGCTGAAGTTGATTTTTTGTTCTTTGTAGAAAGGAGATACAACATGTTTCGTTGTTTTGCCATTCTCAAACCAAAAATCATTGTAATGGAAAACCGTCATTAAAGCTACAAATAAAAGTTAAAAAATAAAAGGTAAGTGTTTTGGAAAGCTTGAGGCTCCTATTTTATGGAATGATTTTTGTTTGGGTTAAAACAGAGATATTTTCGAAACGCTCACCACTTTTGTGCGAAATGAGCGTACGGGGCTATTCGGACCCCCTATTCCGTCAACCAACCGCTCAGCGGCTTGCGGCTGAGCACGCACAGCAAAGAAAATACATAGGCCGCCAATCGACAGCTGTAACATACCAGATTAAGTTTTTGCAAAGCAATTTATTTTTTTGCTTCTTAAGGAGTGTCTCTTGTAACTAATTCATAGGTAAACATAATTCCATTGTAAAAAAATAAAGAAAAATGAATTGTCTGAATTGCCCCGTAGGAGGTCCGAATTTCCTCTACATTGTAAAAGGATTGAAAAACGTAGAGGTTTGCAAATCGTCGCCCAGTGCTGTCATTCAGTGGTGCAAATGAACCTTTTATGGTACCAAAATGTAGCTGAGGTTTCAAACTAACAATTTGGACTTTTCACCGGTATATTTTCACATCTATCCACCTAAAAGGGCGATTTGCTTAAAGAGGTCCGAATAGCCATGGTTGCCCTATAATAACAAATATATATATATATATATATATATATATTTATATATATATATATATATATATATATATATATATATATATATATATATATATATATATATATATATATATATATATATATATATATATATATATATATATATATATATATATATATATATATATATATATATATATATATATATATATATATATATATATATATATATATATATATATATATATATATATATATATATATATATTTGTATTTGTATAAAAAAAGTCCAACTGACAATTTGCCTTAATGAACTACACTAAACTAAGGTAAACTAAACATAATTAAAATAGTGGCAATACACGACGACGAAACTGCGAAGAGTTCATGACGAAGTCAAAAATTTCAGCAAACTCGTTGAAGCGACGACTCATTGCTAAAATTGGACTATTGGTAGCGTAGTTAGTGCTGCGCATTTCAGAATGCTGCAGGGCTCGAGGGCGAAGAAAATCGGGTAGGCGCGTAGAGGTTGATTTGCGCTAGTAGCTCCGGATCATCGTATTCAGCCAGCTGAATCTTTGACACGAAGGTAGCTTGCGCTGCATGTCTCCGGCGTGTTGAAGTTTTAAGTCCTAAAAGACGACAACGGTCCTCGGACGGTTGCAGGTTTAATGGATCGTTCCACGGCAATTCACGTAACGCATATCGTATGAATTTACGCTGGACTGCTTCGATCCTAAGGCTCCACGTAGCTTGATACGGGCACCAAACGACGTTTGCAAATTCCAACTGCGGGCGCACCAATGAGCAATAGAGAGCCTTGAAGCGTAGAGGATCCCGAAATTCGTTGGATATTTTGAAAATAAATCCCAGCAAACGATTGGCTCTGTCGATGGTCGCTGAGACGTGATGAGCATACGTTAGCTTATCATCAAGAATGACTCCTAGATCCTTCACGTGGTCAACGCGCTGTAGTAGAGTTCCTGCGATGTTATAGTTGAAGGTAAGCATATTTCTCGTTCGATAATAGCTGATGACAAAACATTTTGCAACGCTAAGGACCATCATGTTTCTTACACACCAGCTATAAAAGGTGTCAATAAGATGCTGTAGCTCACGGCAATCGGCTTCATTCCGTATAACAAGAAAAAATTGTAAGACGTCGGCAAAAAACAGCTTTCCTCCACGGCTTAGAACGAAAACCGCATCGTTCACGAATAGTGAAAAAAGTAGGGGACCTAGCGTACTACCTTGAGGAACTCCGGAAGTATTGAAAAAGGATTCTGAAACAATATCGCCAATTTGAACAACGACTTCATGGTGCACATGGTAGGATCGAAGCCAATGGCAGAATCTACTAGAACGCCCTAGCCAGGGTTGTTAATCGATAATTAATCGTCATCGTCGATAACGTTAACCACCCGTCAACGTCATCGGAAACTCCGTTAACGATAATGTATCGTCGCCTTCATCGTCATCGTCGATAATTGTATCGTCGTTTTCATCGTCATCGTCGGTTCATCGGTTATCGCGATACATTTTGCGTTACTTTCCCGTTTATAGGGGTTGAAGTTGATGCGGTTAACTTTCAATTGTTTAGAAATAAATAACTATTGAAGGACATGTTGTTGGCAGTTGAAAATCAATAGTTTTGGACATGGGGGTTCGACGATGTGTCAAAATGGAATTTTTGGCAACTTTTCTGGAGAGTTTTATATTGAAGGGAAAGTTATTGACAGTTGACAATCAACAGTTTTGGACATTTTCAATACACAGGGGGTTCGACGATGTGTCAAAACGGATTTTTTCAACTTTTGAGGAAAGTTTGTTATATTGAAGAAGTTATTGGTAAGTGAAAATCAATAGTTTTGGGTATTTTCAATGTACCGTCGGTGCATCAAAATAGATTTTTTTTTTAAATTTTCGCGAACTTTTTATATTGAAGGGCAGGTTATTGCCAGTTGAAAATCGATAGTTTTGGACATTTTCAATTCACTCGAGGATCCAAATTGGCAAAAAGGTGAAAGAAATTCTTTGAACCACGAAAAACATTTTTAGTTATAGTGTCTTCAGCAAAGTTTATTTATATTTTTATGCATTTAAAAAGTATTAGTTGGGTGATTAATCCCTCTAAAGCTGAGAAGAAAGTTTTTGCTTATGTTTATAAAAACAAAAAAGAAAACTTTCTTTGGCAAAGTTGTTGAGAATATCTTAAGTATTAACATCGCAGAAGAGACTATGTGTCTATCTGTCGATTTTAATTTACATTTGTGGAGATTTTTTTGATATACCCCTGAAAATTGCTTTTTTCAAAATACTTTTCCTGGTAATTTTGTAGAATTTCAAAATGTTCCAAGATGTTGTTCAGCATAAGAAAATACAGAATTTTTGTAATGTAAGTTTATTTGTATCTCTTACAACTTATAAGTTATCGAATATTTTAGTGCCCAAAAAGCGATATTTTGGTACGGAATCCGCAAATTTCCGCAGACGAATACCAATACGAATCTGTAAAACAAACACTATCAAAATCGTTTGGTGGGCTCTAGCTTACGTTCAAGTCAAATTCGAGTAAATTCCTTCTTTAGCATATTTTTCTTATCTTAGAGATGCAAAATATACAAAAATAATAATACTGTACTGTAAGACCTCCTTAAGGGATTTTTTACTAAATGATCAGAACGGGTTATGAGGCTTTGTCGAGGAACTAAAGAAGAATATTTTAACCGCTCCGGTTTATTAAAAAGAAAGAAAAAATATATGTTAGTCCAGGTGTTTGCGTTTTGACTTCGTCTCTTCAGAACCAGAAAAAATATGTGCCGATTTTGTCAATGTCATCGTTTTATCAGCCTATAATTCGCCAAGGGGCTGATAAAAACGGGTCTTCACTGTATTCAAAAAACGAATAAAACTCTATTATGAGGCCGTACATAAATTACACTACATATTTAAGGGTAAAAGAAGGAAGCATGAAGCATCTTGTTACATAGTGGAGAGAAGAAACGGAGGAGGGGGATAAAAGCTTCCTAACTAGAAAAGGAAATCAAACATTGGAAATATGTATGTATATTCACCTTTTCAAAATCCGAAATCTTCTGGTTTAAATTAAAATTATAATAAAATCTGTTAATCACCACACGACTTAAATGTGTAGTATAATTTGTGAATGGCCTAATAATAGTGGTTTAGTAGTTTTTTCAATATATGTTTTTGCGTGCTAAAAATTAAAATTACTAATTGCACAATAGCTCAAAATCTGTTTTCTTCATGGTCAAAACAATATTGATCACCTTTTTGCCGCTTGGAAACACTGTGCACCTGGGACTCTTCTGTGCACCAACTTACTCGAAAAGTTGAAAAAATTCAATTTTGACACATCGTCGGACCCTTCTGCGTATTGAAATGTCCAAAATTATTGATTTTCAATTGCCAACAACTTTCCCTTCAACATAATACATTTTGCCGAAAAGTTGAAATAATTTCATTTTGACGCATCGTCAGACCCCGCTGTGCATGGAAAATGTCCAAAACTATTGATTTTCAACTGTCAACAACATGTCCTTCAATAGGTATTTATTTCTAAACAATTTAAAGTTAACCGCATCAACTTCAACTCCAATAAACGGGAAAGTAACGCAAAATGTATCGCGATAACCGATGAACCGACGATGACGATGAAAGCAACGATACAATTATCGACGATGACGATGAAGGCGACGATACATTATCGTTAACGGAGTTTCCGATGACGATACGTTATCGTTAACGAGTAACGCCGATAAATTATCGTGAAAAATGTATCGCATTAACAACCCTGGCCCTAGCTTATTAAGTTTTGTTATCAGTATCTCATGATTAACTCTATCAAAAGCTGCCTTTAGATCAGTGTAAATAGTATCCACTTGCAATTTCTTAGACATTTGTTCCGTGCAAAATGACGTAAAGCAGACGAGATCTGTCTCGACTGAACGTCCTGGGAAAAATCCGTGCTGGGATGTACTGATGTAGTGTCGACAAGCAGAAAATAACGCTTGGTTGATAATTGATTCAAACACTTTAGATTCGACTCCTAGCGAAGTGATTCCGCGATAGTTCGCTATGTTGCGTTTGTCACCTTTCTTGAATACCGGGAACATTACTGAGCATTTCCAATCCTCAGGAAACGTTTGCTGCTGAAGCGATAGGTTAAAAATATATGCAAGTGGTGTTACAAGTAAGTCCGAACATTTTTTTAATACAGTTGAAGGTATATCACTGAGGCCGGGTGCATAAGATGACTTGGTTTTCCGGATTGCAGATATAACCATTTGTTCAGAGACAGTAAACACATCCAAATCAACAGCACAAGCAGGAACGTCGCGAGAGGCATTTTCGAGTTCGATTGCGATTGGCGAGTCAGTTGAAAAAACATTCGAGAAGAATCTGGCAAACAGCGTACATTTCGCCACAGTTGTCGTAGCTTCTTCGCCGTCGTAAAGCATCCTTGATGGAAGTCTAGTTTCTTTTCGCTTCGTGTTGACAAATGACCACAAGCCCTTCGGGTTTCGGCGTAGATTATTCTGGATGTGGTTTGTACAGAAGCTTGTTGTAACAACGATACTCATTACTGGCTAAAATGAACATGCGCTTAGAAAGAGGACACCGTCGATTTGTGTACGCACGTAGGGTTTTTGCTCGAGTACGTTTTAGCTTTCGAAGAGTGCTGTTTGACCAGGGCGGCTTGCTAGGAGGCTGACATTTAAGCACTGAGGTCTTAACACAGTTCAGTAGTAGTCGCTTGTAGATGGCAACTGCAGCATTAACACTCACTTGGGCATACAGTACACTCCAATCAATTTGCGACAGAGAACTGCGCTGCTTTACAAAATAAGTTTTGCGAAAGTTGAGACGGTCGACAGAAAGAGTTTCTACATACTAAACTGATCGATTAGTGCCAATTGAGATTTCAAGCGCGGGATGAAAGTTGTCAAGTGGAACAATCACGCTGGATGCTTCATTGACGGAACATACAGGTATAATAGTCTCACTAACAAAGACGAGATCCAGAAAGCGTGACTGGTGGTTAGGAATCATGCTTACTTGACTTAGTCCGTTGAAAGCAAATCCGTCCAGTAGCAAACGACTGGCGATGTTGGTTGTCGAAGCAATCAGGTCTGGGTACGCGTATCCGTGTCTTGACGGCACCCAAATGAGCCCTGGCTGATTGAAATCACCAAGGACAATCATCACGCCATCCGCGCCAGCTTGTGAAGAAGCGTTGTTCACAGCATCCATGTGAAGTTGCATGATAATGCAGTCGAGTCGCTTTTCAGGAGGAATATAGACAGCACCAATATAAAAGTTCCTCAATGGAGTTGTAATTCTAACCCAAACAGCCTCAACACTGGTTAAACTACCTACATCAGTCTCACATGAGGCAAATGCGGTGGAAACAGCAATCAAAACTCCTCCTCCACGTCCGCGAATACTGTTGCCACTATTTCGGTCCGCACGGTATACGGTATAAGCATCGCCGAAAAGCTGCACCGATGTTATACGCGCATCGAGCCATGTTTCGGTGAAGACACAAACATCGTAGTCACCGCCCACAGCAGCTAAATATACGTCATCAATTTTCGTCTTAAGCCCTCTCACGTTCTGATAGTAAATCCGCAAACCATCAGTGTCATGTGAGAGGTGTCAAGATTCAGGACTGCGGGCTCGATGATCACTATCACCGCAAATAGCGCGGAGAGAGCAGGATGTACTGTTGTCAGGAAGGGGAACAAGCTGCGATGCGAAGGGAATGACTGTGTCATAGCTCTTGTGTCCAGCGGCTGACTGCAATGGGAGCCATACTTGAAGGTGCGCAGTATCACGTGTAGCTTCGGAAGGACATATATTATTCAAACGTTTACCTGAGCGGACAGATGCGATGCGATCGAAATTATCATTTTGACATTGAAGGTTCGCTGGAGCGGTAGAGTCGATTGAGTTGTGTTCATCAGCAGACTGTAAGTGAAATTTACATTGAGGGTGTGCAGCATCTTGAAGTGCTTCGGAAGGACATATACCCTTCTTGGCTTTACCTGACACAGAAGAAGTTGCCGATTCGTCAGGTAGTCCGAGGTCGCTCATTGAGGAACATGAAGTTAGACAGACGAGTTTATCCGGGATAGCTTGGCGCTACTGTCCACGACCAGATGGATTCTTCTCCGCAGCAATCCTGATGATAGGCCGTTGAATTTTTGAATTGGTCACAAATTCACGAAAGTAGATGTTCTCCGGCCAAGAGTCTTTGGACAGAGCCTTATCCCTGCATGATTTGCTAACGCCAACTTTGAAGGTGATGAAGCTCAGAGATGAGAGATCCTTGTACTTAGGAACTAGGCGAACTATTTTTGGTTGCATATCCTTTCCCAGACAATCTTTCACAAGTGTAGAAACTTCATCGTCCGTCGTGCTGGGATCAAATGCAGACAAGTAGACCCATAACAGCATCCTCAGGGTGCTATACTGTTTTTATCGTTTCAAACGCAGCTTTTGCTCCACGAATATTAGTGATTTTTGCTTTGAGCGGATCATCTTCACGCTTGCGCTTAGGAGTGTTTGGAACGGGATTATATGCAGCAATCCCTGTCCAAGGTGTATTTACCGTTGGAGATAGCGGTTTTGTGTCGACTTTAACCGAGAGAGCTTTAAAGACATCTTTTAAATCAGCTATGTCATCCTTTAATGATTTCAGAGAATTGTCGTCCGGCATTGCATTGTCGCAACAACGCGAAGCCATTCTGCGGAAATTATCGTTACAAAACAAATCAGCACATCCGTTACACATCCAGAATAAATCCCGTGAGTGAATTCCCAGGACATCACGAACGTCATAATCCTACTTGACATATATCATGTGATACGAATTTCCGCAGTACCCACGACAGGTGATTCGCTCAGAATCATTTATGACTTTCGAGCAGTTGGAACAAGCCATGCTTTTGAGCGAAGAAAATAACGCCTACCGGGTATGCAATAAACGCAGCAAAAATGAAGCGAACTTGCATGCAACTATCAGCTATCCACCAGAAGATGACGCTTTTGCCAATAAATTGAGCGTAACGTTGTGCTAAGTGATAACGTCAAGTAGAAAAAAACACGAAAAATAAATAGTACAAAAATAAAAGCGATCACGATTGTTCAACAAGTATAAAATAAAAAGAAAACTACTAGCTTTGTTCACGACCGGGGTGTAGCAAAGAGTGATGTCTATATATATATATATATATAAATATATATATATATATATATATATATATATATATATATATATATATATATATATATATATATATATATATATATATATATATATATATATATATATATATATATATATATATATATATATATATATATATATATATATATATATATATATATATATATATATATATATATATATATATATATATATATATATATATATATATATATATATATATATATATATATATATATATATATATATATATATATATATATATATATATATATATATATATATATATATATATATATCCACTCACCAGCAGTTAATGGCACAATTTCTCCAACGGCAGCAGCAAAACGATAAGCAGCAGCAAGCATTTTTCCGGCGTGCAGTTTCATCTATCCACGTACAAGTACCACCCAACCCACCAGAGCAAATTCTTGGTTCTTTGGCAGGCAACGTGAAGGAATTTCGCTACGACGCTTACGGTCGCACCACGTTTGCTTGGTATAGCAAGTATGAAGATTTGTTCGAGAAAGATGCCGCTCCTTTGAACGACGAAGCGAAGGTCAGGTGCGAAAGCTTGGCGCAGTTGAACATGAAAGGTATGTTTTTTTTTATTCTACCGAAACTTCCGAAAGGACACACCTTTGTCCAATCAATAGCGAAGCTGAAAAATTTATTTGGGTCGAAAGAGTTGGTAATAAGCAGGCGTTATAGAACGCTACAAATCGCCAAGCATCCGACTGAGGACCATATTGCTTTCGCTTGCCGTGTTAATAAAGCCTGCGTTGAGTTTAAGCTGGGAAAGCTATCGGAAGAGCAGTTTAAATGCTTGACTTACGTTTGCGGACTGAAAGCAGAAAGCGACGAAGAAACCCGTACGCGGCTGCTTTCCAGGATTGAGGAGAAGAATGGCGTCACGTTGGAGCAGCTAGCGGAAGAATGCCAGCGTCTTCTTAACCTCAAACATGACAATGCTATGATCGAGTCAGCCACATGTTTCGATCAAGTGAGTGTCATTAAGCAGCGATCTTCTGATAAACGGTTCAACGAACGGGATCAGCCATCTTCCAAGCCTGCTGCGTCGTCGTTAATGTGTAAAACGTGCAGAAGCGAAGGAGATTCTTTTCTGTTACCCTTAATGTAACACAGGTTCATCTTCAGTTGGACACGGCTTCCGATATTATTGTCATCAGTCAGCAGATCTGGAAGAAAATCGGCAGCCCAAGGTTGTTACCAGCAACAGCAAAAGCCAAGGCAGCATCTGGAAACATTTTGCCACTTGATGGTGAATTTAACTGTGACATCACTATCGGCAAAAACACATGTAAGCAGATAATTCGTGTCACCGAGAAACAACTTCTACTGCTCGGATCTGATTTAGTCGATAGTTTCAATTTGTGGTCCATACCAATGGATAGTTTTTGCTGCCGAGATACTAGTACCCCGTCCACCAGTGCAACTCTCAAAGCTACTTACCCAAAAGAACAATGCAAGTCTGTTTTTTGTGCCAAGCGTCCGGTGGCGTATGAAATGTATAGCGCAGTCGACCAGGAACTGGAACGGTTAGAAAAACTCATTATCATCACACCGGTCGATTATTCAGAATGCGCAGCGCCGATCGTCGTAGTGTGCAAAGCAAATGGCAACATCCGAATTTGCGGAGACTATTCAACAGGTCTTAATTCCGCTTTGCATCCTCATCAGTATCCACTGCCACACCCGGAAGACATCCATTGCCAAGTTGTCTAACTGCAAAATATTCAGCCAGATTGATCTTTCGGACGCTTTTCTGCAGATGGAATTCGATGAACTGTACTGTCATTTGCTGATAATTAACACACACCGCGGATTCTACCACTACAACCACCTTCCTCCTGGTGTAAAGGTAGCACCTGGTGCTTTTCATCGATCATGCTAGCCGGCCTTAAGGGCATTTCTGGTTATCTCGATGACGTCATCGTTGGCGGTGAAACACAAGAGCAGCACTGTAATTTGGAAGCAATTCTTCAGCGGATTCAGGATTTCAGTTTTACCAACAGAGCCGAAAAGTGCAGCTTTAGTAAGCAACAGATTGGCTATTTGGGCCATATATTCGACCGAAGTGGATTGCAACCTGATCCAGTAAAAATTGAGGCAATAACCAAGCTATCTCTTCCCACTGTCGTTTCAGGTATTCGCTTTTTCCTTGGGGCGATCAATTATTACGGCAAGTTTGTGTCCAACATGCGACAGTTGCGCTCTCCGCTCGACAACTTGCTGAAGTCGGAGACAAAGTTCGTCTGGAATCCGGAGTGCCAGCAAACGTTCGAGCGATTCAAGTAGATTCTCTCCACGAGACTTCTGCTGACACACTACCGTCATCGGGGGCTACTTTACGCCAAAATTAAAGAACAAATATCAAGCTTCTAGTTCAAATTTAACGTTATATTTTGACAAAAGCAAATCATAGTATTATTCGCTGGATTTACACAAATATAAAAAATAAATGCAGGTTTAAGAAAATGCTATCAAGTAATCGTAGTAGGCGATGAAACTGAAATTGTAATTGTAATTGTATATTCAACGGACTTTTACAGTCTAATTGAAAACTTAAAACTAATGTAAAGGACTCTAAATCAACAAGAAACATAATTATAACAATTGCAACAAGAATTAATATCAAATACACAATCAGTAACATTTTTGAACAGTGAAACAATTTCGACAGCATTAAATTGAAATCGGTTTAAGATCTAGAAGAATCCATTCGAATGGTTGGCAGCCAAGGTTCATTATGGCGAAGATCCCGAAATTCCCTGAATTGTACTTCGTGTGGCCATGTGCTGGATGAAAGAGTGTGTTTTTTCAAACTTGTGTCTAGCTCCACTTTGAATGAAACGTAGTCTAACGTACTAACGGCTTGCCTATTCGAGACGAGTTTTTTCACCTTTGCAGAACCATTTAGTTTTAAGCATTCTTTTACCAGAATCGAAATTTCCCGGTCAAAAAAAATGCGGACGAACATGGTCAGGCGATTTAAACAGTTGGACGTTTGACTCAACTCGCCTATGCTAATTGCCCCTAGGAACAAATGCAATTTGCGAATGCGATTTAAAGGCAATTTCAATACATTATACAATACATATTTATACAATTTATACAATACATATTTAAAGGCAATTTTCTGGCGGCTGAAATGGACTTGGTTGTTTTTTGAGTTTTACAAATATGGCGGTTCATGTTTGGCTTAAGTTTAAGATTGTTTTTTAAACAATTGGCGTGTTCTCGCTTGTATTTTGTTTGTCTAGTGCACTTAATTTAGCCAACAAATGTTGGAAATTGTGGAATCGTGTGTAAGTATAGTGGAATTTATTTTTTTATTTATTTCGTCAAGCATATGTAGACTACATAGAATGGTTTTACAATATTTACTTATATACTATACATTATTTCTACGGTTTAGTTCAGATTTGATTTGTTTTCTAGACATGGAAAGGTCAATTATTACACAATTTTCATTATAATGACGCATCATTCTATTGATGGGGCTATTTTTAGCATAGTTTGTCCTAAAAGATTGTTCTTGGAATAAATTACGAATTCTTAGTTGTCGGCTAGGTACATAAAATTTTATTTGCGAAAGTAATGATGCGGACTGTACACGTTGAGAAATAATGTCGTTGATAAAGCAAAGCATGGCAAATTCGCGGCGTTCTTTGAGTGTTTGTATATTAATGAGCATGCAACGTGCTTTATACGATGGAAGAGGAAATGTCGTCCAGTTTAGTTTACGAAGCGCGTACAAAATAAATTGTTTTTGGACTGATTCGATGCGTTCTTCGTACAGGACAGTGTATGGGTTCCATACTATGCTGCAATATTCCAAAATTGGCCTGACATATGTATTGTATAATGATTCTATTGTGTAAGGGTCTTCAAAATTGTAGGTGAAACGTTTAATAAAGCCCAGCATACTATTTGCTTTATTTATTATTGTATTATAATGTTCAACAAATGTGAGCTTGGAGTCTAAGATTACGCCTAAATCTCGTACAATTTTGCATTTTTCTACAAGTTGGTTGCCTAAGTGTATGTCTACGGGAACATTTGAAATTTTTCTGCTGGAGGTTATTGAGTTGCATTTCTTTACATTAAGTTGGAGTAGACTTTTGCTACACCACGTGTGGAATATATTTATTTCGTTTTGGAATATTTCAGTGTCTTTGACATTTCTTATTTCCATGAAAAGTTTCATGTCATCTGCATATATAAGCACTTTAAGATGTTTGAGTATAAAGGTAATGTCATTAACGTACAAAATAAAAAGAAGAGGGCCTAAGTGGGAACCCTGGGGTACGCCAGAGGTGACAGAAATTGGTTCCGAGAGTATATTCTGAAAGCGAACTGTTTGTTGACGTTTCGTTAAATATGATTCGAGCCATTTCAATAGTTTATTTTCTATGCCATATTTTTGCAGTTTGAAGAGTAATAAAGGTATGTCAATACGGTCGAATGCTTTACTTTACTACAGTCTGTGTACAGTGTTTCCACATGGTTGCCATTGTCCATTGCATTTACAGTAAATGTTACAAATTCTAAAAGGTTTGATGCTGTTGAGCGGCCTTTATAAAAGCCATGCTGCTTGCTTGTTATTTGATTTTTGATTTGCTGAAATATTTTGTCATTTACTAGTTTTTCGAATAATTTTGGAATGCATGATATAATGGCAATCCCACGATGGTTTCGGATGTCCGATTTAGCGCCTGATTTAAAAATTGGCACTAAAAAGGATGATTTCCATATTTCTGGGTCGCGGTCTGTTTCGGAATATGAAGTATAGACTTCTTGAAAGAATTTTCCAAATAAATTGCAAATTTCAGTATTGTTATTTCCTACATGTTCGTCAAAATGCATTTGGGATGGAAAGTTGCTACTTTTCAATTTCGTTTTCACGTAATTGAAGAAATTCTTTGGATAGGTCTTGATTTCAGTCTCGATTTTACGATTATATTCTTCATGTGCAGTGTTAATGGCTATGTCGAGTTGGGAGCAAATATCCAGATAGTTTTGCCGATTTGTAATGCTATGTTCTTTCTTGTAAATTTTATGTGCCTTTTGCTTTCTATTTTTTAAATTTTTCAGATGTTGGTTGAACCATACAGGCTGCTGGCCGCCATGAGTTCTTTTTCTTCTTTTTACTGGTACTGTTCCAGAGATTAAATTCGTTACAATTGAATAGAATTTAGTCACTGCTTCGTTGACATTTCCTTCTATACTCAATATAGTTTGCCAATTTATTCTACATAGTCTACGTTTGACTTCTTCGAAGTCAGTTTTTTGGTATTCCGGCACTTCCTCATACTCCAAGTCGTTCGGGGAAGAGTTTTGATGAATAAAAATTGAATATTCGATTGCTGTGTGAAATACTTCATTTTTCCATAATGGAGTTAAAGATGCATTAACACAAAAGTCTTCAGTGCAGTTCGTGAATAAGAGGTCTAAATATAAATTTTGTTTATTTTTTACATGGTTGATTTGGTGCAGGCCAAATTCGGATAATTTGTTAAAGAAGTATTGAAGTGTTTCATTTTCGCCTACGACAGGGAGTAAGATAGATTCGTTTTCAATGTCTACGATGAAGTTGGTGTTACGTTGATTAAAGTCGCCATAAATATGCAGTTTTACTTCAGGTTCCATGTTTGACATGATAGATTCTACAGTTTGAAAAAATAGTTCAAATGATTTTTTGTGAGCATTTTCAGGTGGAAAGTACACAGAGGAGAATATGTGCACTTCTCCTGATATTACTGCTTTTGCCCATATATGTTCAAATTCTATATGTTTAATGGTTTCTATTTCTTCTGAAGGAAAGTCTGAAAGTGGAACAAGATCTTTGACCTACAGTCTAAATAAAAGTCTGATTGTGGTAAGTTTTGTGTGCAATACGAATTTCACAATCGATTCTTCCTATAGTTTGGTGGTGATTACCTAGTGTACTGAAAAATTTATGTGAGTAGATATTGAATCCGAAAATAATTATTATTTTTAATTTTCATATCAGGCAATTAAGGTCGATTAAATAGCGCGTTCCCTGGGCGATTTAAGGGCGTGTAGAGCGGCAAAAAATGACGGCGACAAATCGCCCAAATGTTGCATTTAGAATAGCCCCCTAATTGCCTGCAAATTGTAGGGCAATTAGCGCATCCGAGTTGGCAAATAGCCCCCCGCTAGCCAGCAACTTGCCCTTTTTGGCTGGGTTCTTGCTCGCTGACGTCGTTTTTGATATTTGATAGGAATAGCGTGAAACTATCGTTCACAGCTCCTTCAGGATGCATTGTTTCTGACCACGGCACTTTCGTTGCATTGCACAGATGAACTCGGTTTTGTGCAGTCTATAAGCATAGCCATAGTAGAATTCAATGACTCGATGCTTTATCTTAAACATCCAATCTCATTATCGCGCTGTTTCTCTCGCATCTCATAGGCGGCTTTAACCGAGCTGATAGAATTACGAAATTTTGCGTCTTCCAACGGCAACGGGAATCGTCACACATCCATAGCACATTTGAGCCACTGCACGCAGATAATTCATCTTCTGTTGGGCAGGTGCAGTGTTTGTGAAAATAACAAAATTCATCGCAGAAGCCGTCACACACTGCTGGGTCAGATTTACCCAGTGCCATTCTACATTTCTCGCATGGTTTATCCACTAGCTGGTTCATGATCACGAAGTAGTATTTCCAACACAAAATTACCAAACAATGGAAAGATTTGTTTCGGTGGCGAGATGAAATCGAATTATTTGGGTTGCGCACAATTTTTCGAAGCAGCTAATCAATGCAGTCAAAACGTTGATAGTACCACTACGATTTGGTAGAGTTTATCAACCGAAGTAAACGGTTTTTACGGCAAGAACAAAGTTGTTTAGTCGGAACACATAGATTTGCAACGCGGCGGTACGAACGAATCAACCACTTCGAAAAATAATATAAAATATACGCAAATAGCATTAAATTCTCTTGGGAGAGTGTGATATACTAATCAAATTATTAGATAAGAGGATAGAGATTACGTGAAATTAACATGGCAATGTAATGCAATTATTTGAGTTTGTACTTTTTGTCCGTATTTTAGTTTGTTTGGTAATTGGTGACTGGTCAGTTAAAAAGCACTTTATTGGGTTGGACTGTACAGGACGGATCCCTAAGTGTCAATTGTTTCGGTTTTTCGGCGCGGCTGTTTTCCTTTCACTGTCGGAACAGAAAAATCCTCGTAGTAACACCGTCGAAGAGGAATCGTAATCGTATCATAATCGGGATCACTACTGTAGGATATCACTTCAATCGTATCGTAATCACTACTGTCGGATAACACTTCACTTTTCGAACTTGATCTTTTGCCAGATCGGAATTTCAAGCAAAACTGTTTCCATCAACCGAAGTCGATTTCTTATATAGCGCTCAAAAATATTGCTCGACAAAAATTGGAACATTCCTGAATATTCCACAAAACTGGCGTCACTGCAACTCACGTGGTCATCATTCAGTGCGTGTGATGATTTTGATGATGGTAATGACGTCGGGTGCCCATCGGTAGCGACGGTGCGCTTGTTTGTTCTCGCTGTCTCGTAATCTTTAGCTCTCTTTCATTCACTCGGTCAGCAGCGCTATGGCTAGCGTGTCGTTCACATGACTAGTGGGCGGAAGGGTGAATCGAATGAGCATGGATGCTATTTTTCATCTTGCGGACGCAACATACTCCCCCCGTAGGTTCCAACATAACTAGTTGGATCGGTTTTCTTCGATCGGTAATAGGGACACCTTCGTTATAGGGCGACGGTATGTTGATCCTTGACTGAAAATGTCTACCACTCGTACCAGATCATCTGGTCCGGGATGTACTGCTGTTATTCTGCCGAGCAGCCACTGAAGTGGACTTCGATTCTTCTCCTGGATGAGCACAATCATTCCGGGTTTTATGTTTGCCATCCTCATTTGGTTTTCCTTCCTAGGCTGCAAGCTTCACAGATAATCTCGAGACCATGTTCTCCAAAAATGTTCACGCATCAATTGAATGTGTTGCCAACGTTTTAGTCGACCGATCTTCTCGCCGACGTACGCAGGCTCGGGAATCGCCGTCAGTGGACGGCCGATCAGAAAATGTCCTGGAGTTAGGACTTCGGATTCCGTTGCGTCGGTAGAGATGGCGAACCACGGACGGGAATTGAGTATCGCTTCGATTTGGCATAACAATGTAGCCGTTTCCTCGAATGTTAAGGTGGTAGCACCAATCACTCGCTTCAGATGACTCTTCGTGCTTTTCACGGCAGCCTCCCAGAGGTCACCAAACTCCGGTGCGTCTGGCGAGATGAAATGCCATTCCATTTCGTTGGACTGAAAAAACTGGTCGATGCGGGTTACTTTCTGCTCGGAACGAAACATCTTGTATAGTCGATGGAGCTCGTGCTTATCCCCATGGAAATTGGTTATCGGAATGTAATTCCGATACCATTCCTCGGCGGTTGACTAAACGTTGAAGTGCGGCAATAAATGCGTCGGTAGTCAAATCCGACACCAATGTACGACTTCACAATCTTCGGACGGTAGGATCCCTGCTTCACCATTATGGGACCAGCGTAATCGACGCCAGTGATGCTGAACGGAGAGGATGGCGTAACTCGTTGTTTCGGCAAGTCACCCATCAATTGGGAAATATCGGATGGTTTTACTCGAAAACATTTGACGCATGATCTGATTACTCCTCGTACGGTCGAACGTGCCTTACCCGACAAAATATCATCGACGTAGCAATCCTTTTTTATGATGTTCACAGCAAGTTGAAACTCTTCGCCTTCGTCGTTAGTTAGTTGCACCAAGCATCGGGTTGCTTGGAACGGAGCTGATACAGTTCCATAAGTCACCGTGGTCAACTCTAGAATCTTCAGATGTTCAGTCGGATTATCTCTCCAGAAGACTCTCTGGAAACGGATGTCCTTAGGATGCATGCGAATCTGTCGGTACATTTTGGAGATGTCGGATGAGAAAATATAGTGATGCACTCGAAATCTTAATGCGATGTCAAACAGCTCATTCTGCACAACTGATCCCACAACCAGTACATCGTTAAGGGCTAAATTCGTTTCGGATAATTTCGCGCTGGCATCAAATACCACTCAGCATTTGGTGGTTGAGCTACTTGGACGAAGCACTGCGTGATGCGGCACGTAATAGGTTTTTTGACTGGGCTCGTCATCTCCCTCGTTCACTTCCTTTGCAGTGACCGAGTGTTTGGTATTCCCGAATGAAAGCGACGTATTGAATTTTCAAATCGGGGTTTCGGTTCAGTCGGTTCTCTAGCATGTAAAATCGTTTTAGAGCTAAAGAACGACAACTGTCTAGCTCGTCGAGGTATTCTTTTAGCGGGAGTCGAACTACAAATCGGCCGGTCGAATCTCGACAGTACGTAGATGAAAAATGCTTCTCACATTGTTGTTCTTTGGATGTACTGGGCGCAGCGTTTGGAACTTCTTCAAGCTCCCAGAATCTATGCATCGAATCTTCGATAGATCGAAACGATACTACTTGCGCATATTGCACAGGTTCGAGCTGCTGGTCTAGTTGGATAGTCCCTGTGACTCACGCAGCTCCGGGAGACTTTCGATTAGAGTGAGGACCTGGCTTCATTAGCTTGAAGAAAAGTTCTGCTCCGATCAGCATATCAATGCTATCGGCACGGAAGAAGGTTGGATCGGATAGCTGAGTACCTCGAGGAATGTTCCAACCTGTGACGTCGATGTTCTTCGATGGAATCGTACCGGTGATTCTCGGAATTATCAAGCATTCCAGTTTAGCTCGGAAGTCGCTGCAACGGGAAATCAGGCTCACCTCGATCTTGTCACGTGCGGTTGTCCTTAAATTGTTTATGCCAGTGATTGGAACGCTAGCCCTCTGCTTCTGAATCCCTAGAGATGTGGCCATCTTTTCGCTGATGAAGTTCACCTGAGAACCACTATCCAACAGAACGCGGCAATGATGTGTTTGGTCGTTTCTGTCCTTCACCAAGATGACTGCGGTTTGCAAAAATACCCCTCTCGACTGTTGGATGTGGTGGCGCGAACACGTAGTTGACACTGATTGATCCTTCGGTTGAATTGGGGATGGAGTCACCCTTTGACCAGATGATTTGAGTTCTTCCTTCTCTATTGTCGGAGCTGTTTCCATTCGGGAGTCGTGTGTCGATGTGGCCTCATCTTCGTGCAATTGAGTGTGGTGCCGCTTCTGGCATTTACGACAGCTTTTGGATCACGTACAGCTGTTCGAACGATGACCCTTTCTGAAGCAGTTCAAACAAACACCAGCTGCTCTCACTCTTTCCTTCCTTTCGCTGCTGGAAAAAGTGCTTAACTTGTCGCACTGATAGTTCAGGCGTGGACCATCACAAAAATCGCATTTTTCATTCTGTTGATTTGACGTAGCAGTATGTGCTCGTTGGCTAATGTGCTTCGGTTGCGAAGAATGTGATTTCTGGGCGGAAATCATCTTTGAACTCGTGCCGGAACTAGCAGCTTCGCATCTCTCCAAAACTTGGCAATGCGACTTCAGAAACTCCATTATTTGCTGAAATTTCGGCAGCTCTCCAGGTTTAAGAGACTGCTCCCAATGTTTTATGGTTGATTTATCCAATGCCACTGTCACAGGTAGACGACAATCAGCTCAGATATACCAGACATCTCCTGGTTCTGGTACTCCAAACTTTCCACGTGTTTTGTGCATTCGTCTAGAAGATATCGCAGCTCGTTGTGAGATTCGGACGTCATCTTCTTCAAACTCAAAAGCCCATGGATATGGGTTTCAATAATCACTCGCTTGTTCTCGCATTTCCGTCAATATCCTCTAAGCTCGTGCGTAATTTCCCTGGTTTATAGTCTTCGCATCTAGGACGCCGGCTGCATTACCCACCAAAGCTTTGTCGAGGTGGTATAGCTTGATAACGTCGGAATCTCGAGAAAGCGCCATAACATCTTGAAACGTGGCTTTGAACTTCGGCCATGCTGTGTAGTCCCCGTCGAACGTCGGAATTGGAGCCTTCAGTGGTTGTTGGTGAACTACTATTTGTTGTGTCGGGTCAGCTTGATACTGCATGATGCGAGATTCCACTTCAGCTGATGTCATATTGTACAGCTGCTCGAATTGCACGTACACGTTTTCGTGGAGGGGCATTGCGTCGTCAGGAATAATGGCCACAATTTGATTATGGAAACTGGAGAACTCGGAGTAAGCTGCACGAAGGTTGCTCAAAAACACTTTCAAATGTGGGACTCTCAATTGGGTCATTAAGCTATATATAGTTTTCCGTTCCATTCGATAAATTTTAGGTCCAGTATACACAATAAAACATTATTTCAAAATAAATTTCGTTGTAATACGTAAAAACGATTTTTTTTGTTTTTTAAAATAAATCTTATGTAAACTTGGCAACCAAACATAGGAAAACTGCGGTTGTTTACATCTGGCCTATCAGGATAACACCCAAAATGAAAAAAAACTATATGCAATGGATGATGTTTATGTCAAATAAAATAACCCTCTGGGAAAACCGAGAAAACATGCCTTATTTTTTTCTGACAGGGCACCATTTGTCGTGAAATTCGATATGTCAAATCCTTCCTATAGTGTCAAATCCAGACTGTCAAAATATTTCTTAATTTTAAATTTTAATATTATTTTCACGTTTCCTGAGTTGGAAAAAACATTGTTACAATCACGAAAATCAGCTTTATCGATGTAAGTAATAAATAAACGACTTTTTTTCTCATTTAATGACCCAATGGTTGTCGAGTTCTTGGATACGAAGTACCTTCTTCAATGACTGGTGTCGTTGGCGAGAAATCGATTTAACTTGTGCGATGACACCAGCGTCGGCTCCAATGTCACTATCCTTATTGCCATTTCCATTCTCTTGTTCATTGTCGAAGCCAGGAAACTCATCGTTGGAGAGTGGCGGCCAATGTTCGGTCGACATTTTATTTACACCTTTCAAGTCCTTTTGCGGAATAACTTTGCTCACTTTCACTGGCTGGTGACTTGCTCTCTAGTGGTTAGTCTATATAACACTAGCGGTATGACACTCGGGAACCGTTAAATACGGCTCGAAGGACCATATGTTCGCTTAAAAAGCACTTTATTGGGTTGGACTGTACAGGACGGATCCCTAAGTGTCACTTGTTTCGGTTTTTCGGTGCGGCTGTTTTCCTTTCACTGTCGGAATAGTAAAATCCTCGAAGTAACACCGTCGGAGAGGAATCGTAATCGTATCGTAATCGGGATCACTACTGTAGGATAACACTTCAATCGTATCGTAATCACTACTGTCGGATAACACTTCACTATTCGAACTTGATCATTTGCCAGAACGGAATTTCAACAAAACTGTTTCCATCAACCGAAGTCAATTTCTTATATAGCAACTAACGCGCTCAAAAATGTTGCACGACAAAAATTGGAACATTCCTGAATATTCCACAAAACTGGCGTCACTGCAACTCACGCGGTCATCATTCAGTGCGTGTGATGATGTTGATGATGGTAATGACGTTGGGTGCTCATCGGTAGCGACGGTGAGCTTGTTTATTCTCGCTGTCTCGTAATCTTTCGCTCTCTCATTCACTCGGTCAGCAGCGCTATGGCTAGCGGGTATTGGAAATGTTATTTTGTTTCTTTTTGGCGTGGCATGCGTGTCGTTCACATGGCTAGTGGGCGGAAGGATGAATCGAATGAGCATGGATGCTAGTTTTCCTGTTGCGGACGAAACAGTGACGATATATCCATTCTATCTAAAAATGGGGCTACTAAAAATGTTATAGACTATATCAAATATAGGCAGTATATTTGATCTAAAATTTACTCTTATTTTGGTATTTGCTTCTAATTCAAGGCAGATTTTTATTAGCGTACTAGTTTGACGGTTTTGAAAAATAACAGTCATCGATAATTTGCAAGTCTCGACAAACATATGATTACGGCCTAAAAGCCAACTGTCAAACTCCACTTTGAATGGAAATTTCGGACAAACCGTTATACGCCAATCACAGATGTTGGTAGTAAACGAACGAGAAAAGTTTTTTCTTTCATAAACTGTTGTGAACTGTGTTCGGCTAGTAACGCTTTGTCTGGAATTTCCATTCAAAGTGGATTTTGACAGTTGGCTTTTAGGCCGTAATCCTATGTTTGTCGAGAAGTTGAGTAGTGTAATTGCAGTGGCGTAAACATATAAAAACGCTATCATTTCTAGATGTATTTAAACTATGTGTATTGAAGCAATTTATTGTGGAATGACAGAAAAAGCAGCGGGAAATAGTTTTGCAGTAAATAGGGTTCGCAGTACAGACCCTTTTTGGCGAGACCCGGTACTACGGTACTGAAGCCCTCAGTTCCGGTAGTACCGGTAAAGTACCGATACTGGAAATTTTTTTTCTGAAAATTCGAAAAGAGCTTCAAAGTGAAATTGAATGCTCAAACTGATGACCTTATTCTCAGATGATTGATTTGTGCAGATCAAAAAAACATGTTTATTGTTTTAATTGATTCGGAATAGCGTGACTCATTTCAGCAGAAAATATTTTTCGTATCCGGCACCTTCTTTTATTTTGAAATCTAGACCACTTTGAAATCAATAACTGCTAAACGGTGCGACTTTTGTCGATTTCAACAGATGGTAAATGCAAGAAACACTATTACCAACAGTAAATCAAAGCGAGAATGGCAGTAAATCCGAGCAGGTTTCCTCTCTTGATTTTCTGTAAATTGGTTTCGACCTGCATACCAAGGCTCCTTGCTTTCCTGTAAACTATGAAGTTTTGCTGAATTTTCGGATCACCAAGTCCAAAATTTTTAGCTACTAAATCGCTGTTCGTTCTGTTATAAATAAAAGTTTAAGAGCAAACCAAAGACATGACTTAAACTATAGTTTTATTACGCACCAACCAGTGAATAATGTAAACCAATCAGAATGTCGCTAATAAAAAAAATCAAACCAAATTTTTACGTCTCTTACGCTAGATGTGAATATTTTAAAATTTAGTACAAGATCGTTAAAATTTAATTTGGACAAAATAATTTAAACATACCGGGAGCTAGTAATGTTTAACTTATAAAAGATAATTAATATAATTAAAAGTTATCTTGCTGACCGATATTTTTAAACAGGTCCACCTAGAGAGTCCACATATTTTTCATAAAAAAATTGTATGGTACCGAAAAGGCCGGTACTGGCTTTTGTTCAGTACCGGTATTACGGTACCAAAAATGGGGCGGTATTCTCGGGATTTTCGGTACCGGTATTACCAGTACTACAACCCTAGCAGTGAGGCGAATGACCGTATGGTTGAAACATTGCTAAACAAAAAGGTCCTCAGTATATTGGAAATGGATATCTCATTAAAGATGGATGAACTGACCTGACCATTAAATATAACAGTACCATTCGCGTTTCTAATGGAACAGCCTTTGCACTTCGGAACATAATTAAAACTACTTTTAGAAAAAACACTAAAACAAGGTTGTCTAATTCATAAGGCTCAATAAAAAGTATATAGTGAAAACCTTAAAGCATTCGAATTGTTGCTTGCGCTCATTTGCATCCAGGATCTTTTGGCATATTTGTCTAGATATGTTTGCAAAAACACCTCACCGATAGGATCTGCCTCATAAGTCCACACAGATCCATGATTAGGGCCTAAGTCGCAATGTACTCAAATGGAAAGAAATCAGCTTGAATGTTCTACGATGCTTTTCTAAATGTAAATATAGAAAAGCATCGTAGAATATTATCGTAGATATAAATTATTTTATGAAAACATTTTTCCTAAAGCATTTATGGTTAAACCTTATAACAATATTCTCGTGCTTTTCCAAAGGAAACGCAACGATTATTTTTCCTAACAGCAAGATTCATAGCGTTATTTGACGTACTATTCGTCGCAATTTGTTTCTTATGGGATGAATGACGCTTTAAAAAACCTGTTTTAATCCACCTAATGGTGCAATTGTGCCTCTCCCATTTCGCCAAACTATGACTCCATGGCTGGTTATGTTCAATATAATTGTGAAAATGCATATTACATTCTTAGTACACTTTGCACTTATACCCAATGGCTCGCCAGCAACGAACTTGATGAGCTTCGTGTCGACGGTGAAACACTTGAAACATAATTCGCACCCATTTTAATAAATTTTACATCATTTTATTGATTTTCAATGGCAAACAGCTTCTCCTTTAATATAAAACTCATTACTAAAAAAATTTAATAAAAAATCAATTTTGACGCATCAGCGGACCCCCCTTCCCCCTCAGCGCATTAAAAATGTCCAAAACTATTGATTTTCAATGGCCAACAACTTATCCTTCAATTTAAAACTCATTACCAAAATGTTGAAAAAAACCATCTTGACGCATCGGCAGCCCCCCCCCCCGCGCATTGTAAATGTCCCAAACTATTGATTTTCAATGGCCAACAATTTCTACTTCAATATAAAACTCAATATCAAAAAGTTGAAAAAATCCATCTTGACGCATCGGCGGACAAGGGGGCGCATTGTAAATGTCCAAAGCAATTGATTTTTAACGGCCAACAATTTCTTCTGCTGCATAAAACTCATTACTAAAAAGTTGAAAAAATTTCCATCTTGGCGCATCGGCAGGCCCCCTTCGCATTGTAAAATTCTAAAACTATTGATTTTCAATGGCCAACAACTTATTCAATATAACACTCATTACCAAAAATTTATTTATTTATTTTTTTTTACCATTTTTTTGTTAACCATTTTTGTTAACGACCTATTGAGTCAATTTGTCAACAGTTTTTTTCGGCATTTAATTAGCAAGGGACTGGAAGGTGAAGTATATTTTTCAATATTTAGAGCCATAGTACTCAAGGGAGAGCAAGGTGTTGAAAGGAGAAAGTTTAGAAAAGCGTGGAAGGATCATATATGCAAGCTTAGAGCTCACCGGCGACTTAACCTTTTGTCTGCTACCGTAGGGGTCAGGGTCTTTTGGCATCAGAAATGCGAATCACCTGAGTCTACGGCTTGTCCGAACAAGCGTTAAGTAACTTGTTACTTCATGCTGTCGGAACCGACAAAAAGTTAAGTCACGGTAAACTTCCACACTAAGCATTTGCGACGTTGAAACTCATTGAATGAGCCAGTTTTGTTTGTTCCCTCACCAATTGCCTGCCTGAGTGATTTTATTTTATCGACTATTGTGACTGTCTCAGCGTGTGTGACAATATGGTCACATGTGTTGCTGATTTGCACGGTGTCGGCAGCTTTCACCCAACGCTGCAACGATGAATCCCCATCACGGTAAGTTCTATTTTTACCATTTTTTTGTTAACCATTTTTGTTAACGACCTATTGAGTCAATTTGTCAACAGTTTTTTTCGGCATTTAATTAGCAAGGGACTGGAATGTGAAGTATATTTTTCAATATTTAGAGCCATAGTACTCAAGGGAGAGCAAGGTGTTGAAAGGAGAAAGTTTAGAAAAGCGTGGAAGGATCATATATGCAAGCTTAGAGCTCACCGGCGACTTAACCTTTTGTCTGCTACCGTAGGGGTCAGGGTCTTTTGGCATCAGAAATGTGAATCACCTGAGTCCACGGCATGTCCGAACAAGCGTAAAGTAACTTGTTACTTCATGCTGTCGGAACCGACAAAAAGTTAAGTCACGGTAAACTTCCACACTAAGCATTTGCGACGTTGAAACTCATTGAATGAGCCAGTTTTGTTTGTTCCCTCACCAATTGCCTGCCTGAGTGATTCTATTTTATCGACTATTGTGACTGTCTCAGCGTGTGTGACAATATGGTCACATGTGTTGCTGATTTGCACGGTGTCGGCAGCTTTCACCCAACGCTGCAACGATGAATCCCCATCACGGTAAGTTCTATTTTTACCATTTTTTTGTTAACGACCTATTGAGTCAATTTGTCAACAGTTTTTTTCGGCATTTAATTAGCAAGGGACTGGAAGGTGAAGTATATTTTTCAATATTTAGAGCCATAGTACTCAAGGGAGAGCAAGGTGTTGAAAGGAGAAAGTTTAGAAAAGCGTGGAAGGATCATATATGCAAGCTTAGAGCTCACCGGCGACTTAACCTTTTGTCTGCTACCGTAGGGGTCAGGGTCTTTTGGCATCAGAAATGCGAATCACCTGAGTCTACGGCATGTCCGAACAAGCGTAAAGTAACTTGTTACTTCATGCTGTCGGAACCGACAAAAAGTTAAGTCACGGTAAACTTCCACACTAAGCATTTGCGACGTTGAAACTCATTGAATGAGCCAGTTTTGTTTGTTCCCTCACCAATTGCCTGCCTGAGTGATTTTATTTTATCGACTATTGTGACTGTCTCAGCGTGTGTGACAATATGGTCACATGTGTTGCTGATTTGCACGGTGTCGGCAGCTTTCACCCAACGCTGCAACGATGAATCCCCATCACGGTAAGTTCTATTTTTACCATTTTTTTTGTTAACCATTTTTGTTAACGACCTATTGAGTCAATTTGTCAACAGTTTTTTTCGGCATTTAATAAGCAAGGGACTGGAAGGTGAAGTATATTTTTCAATATTTAGAGCCATAGTACTCAAGGGAGAGCAAGGTGTTGAAAGGAGAAAGTTTAGAAAAGCGTGGAAGGATCATATATGCAAGCTTAGAGCTCACCGGCGACTTAACCTTTTGTCTGCTACCGTAGGGGTCAGGGTCTTTTGGCATCAGAAATGCGAATCACCTGAGTCTACGGCATGTCCGAACAAGCGTAAAGTAACTTGTTACTTCATGCTGTCGGAACCGACATAAAGTTAAGTCACGGTAAACTTCCACACTAAGCATTTGCGACGTTGAAACTCATTGAATGAGCCAGTTTTGTTTGTTCCCTCACCAATTGCCTGCCTGAGTGATTTTATTTTATCGACTATTGTGACTGTCTCAGCGTGTGTGACAATATGGTCACATGTGTTGCTGATTTGCACGGTGTCGGCAGCTTTCACCCAACGCTGCAACGATGAATCCCCATCACGGTAAGTTCTATTTTTACCATTTTTTTGTTAACCATTTTTGTTAACGACCTATTGAGTCAATTTGTCAACAGTTTTTTTCGGCATTCTTATTTGACGCATCGGCGGACCACCTCGCACAGTGGTCGGAAACGCCAAAAACGTGAACTTAATTCACTAGAGCCCAAACCATCGAATATATCCACAGGTTGTCTTTGGAAGAATTGTTTGTATGAATATTCTCCACAATCTGATAACAATTGAAATTAGGCATGGCTTACTATGATCGAACTAAAAAAAAATAACTTTTTATACTGACGACATAGAAAGTTGGTGTCTTCGACAAAGTTTTAGTTTTGCTCATAGTAAGGAATATTGTTGAAGAACTTGAGCTTGTAGGACTAAAGGTAATCGAGTTATAAGGCGTTTTCTATGGCAACCCCCTTAAATCTAGTTTTTTTTAATATAACTTATTTCATTGTGACTTTTCGTGCAAACTATGTTCAAGACAAATATGTAGGTATCAAAACTACATAATATTGTCGAAGACTATATGTGAAAATACTCATTCGTTTCAAAGTTATTGAAGATTTTTACATTTTTTTATGCCAACTTCAACTACGTATAAGAAAGAAAGGTGCAAACCAAAATGCACGAACATGCACTTTTTTCACTGTCTAAACTATGCACAATCAAGCTAAGAAGGTTTGGTGCGTGGCACTCTAGAACCCTATGAATAGGGTAAGCTTACTTTATCATGCTTTTTGATTTTTTCCATACAAAAATCAGCAAAAAATTTTTTTTCAATTTTTTCCGTAAAATTTTGTAATTAATGGTATGACATCCTTTTGTGAGCATTAAATTCATTGTGACATGTCTATTTGAGTATATATTAGTTTGGGATCTCCAATGATATTAAAAACTTCACATTTTTGCTTCCACCTTTTTAAAAATCTGAACTATTCAGGTATAAGTTGAAATAATACTTAAAATTGAATGTCAAACCAAAAATTTAAAAAATTGGGGTAAAAAAATCAAAAATAATTTTTTTAGCTGATTTTTGTATGGAAAAAATAAAAAAAAACATGATAAAGTAAGCTTACCCTATTCATAGGGTTCTAGAGTGCCACGCACCAAACCTTCTTAGCTTGATTGTGCATAGTTTAGACAGTGAAAAAAGTGCATGTTCGTGCATTTTGGTTTGCACCTTTCTTTCTTATACGTAGTTGAAGTTGGCATAAAAAAATATAAAAATCTTCAATAACTTTGAAACGAATGAGTATTTTCACATACAGTCTTCGACAATATTATGTAGTTTTGATACCTACATATTTGTCTTGAACATAGTTTGCACGAAAAGTCACAATGAAAAAAGTTATATTAAAAAAACTAGATTTAAGGGGGTTGCCATAGAAAACGCCTTATAACTCGATAACCTTTAGTCCTACAAGCTCAAGCTCTTCAACAATATTCCTTACTATGAGCAAAACTAAAACTTTGTCGAAGACACCAACTTTCTACGTCGTCAGTATAAAAAGTTAATTTTTTTAGTTCGATCATAGTAAGCCATGCCTAATTTCAATTGTTATCAGATTGTGGGGAATATTCATACAAACAATTCTTCTAAAGACACCCTGTGAATATATTCGATGGTTTGGCCTCTAGTGAATTAAGTTCACGTTTTTGGCGTTTCCGACCACTGTGCCTCGCCCACCCTTTGTGCATTGTAAATGTCCAAAACTATTGATTTTGAATGACCAACATTCTCTCCTTCAATATAAAACTCTTCACCAAAAAGTTGAAAAATGTCCATTTTGACGCATCGGCGGACCTCTTGCGCATTGTAAATATCCAAAACTATTTATTTTCAAAGGCCAACAATTTCTTCTGCTATATAAAACTCATTACTAAAAAGTTGAAAAAAATTCCATTTTGACGCATCAGCGGGCCCCCCTGCGCATTGTAAATTTTTAAAACTATTGATTTTCAATGGCCAACAACTTCTCCTTCAATATAATACTCATTACCAAAAAGTTGAAAAAATGCGCATTGTAAATGTCCAAAACTATTGATTTCAACGGCCAACAATTTCCCCTATAACATAAAACTCATTACCAAAAAGTTGAAAAAATTTCCATCTTGACGCATCGACGGATCCCCCTGCGCATTGTAAATGTCCAAAACTACTGATTTTCAACGGCCAACAACTTCTCCTTCAACGATACTAGGCGATCGCCAATATTTTGCTTGCAGTCCTTTCCTATAGCAAGCGAAAAAAGAACTGCCGCATATTCCAATCTTGCAAATATAAGCCATGAATGTCGTTCACTGTGAAATTTAGTTGCATCAGTTCCAACGCAATAGATGATGAAAGTTAGACACACGGGCCATTCACATGCATTTGCAATTGTCAGCGAACCAAACCAAACTACGGCACCATGCCGAATAACCGAAGTTTCACGAACATTCAACATGCACGCTCAGCAGCACGAACGTTTTTGCTTTTCTCTCGTCCGTTTACATGCACAGCAGCCGTAGTCAAACTTGCACCGGTGCTGTCGTGTTGGTTTTTTCCCGAACTTTCGCATAAAAAAGTCATTTGAAATGACTTCTTCCAGCCTTGTAAGGTGGATTAAGTTGGCTTTAAATTTAATTTTAGTTTCACACTTTTTGGAACGCGTTTCTTAAGGAATATCAAAACGGGTTTTAAGTGGGTGAAACATACAGTATTCAGCGGGGCTACCAAAAGCATCAAACGAAGCAACTGCTCTTTCATTTAATGCAAGTTTTCATTGATTTCCGATTATTGCGCAAAGAAAAACTTACAACAACGAATCAGATGAAATAAAACAAGTCGCACGATTTATTGAATAAATATTATTCCACGCTAGTATTCATGTTATGCAACGCAAAGCCTTGATAAAACATTTCGATGGGGAATGTAACTTGCATTTTCTGACAGATTTTGCAACCAGTTCGATCCGCGAAGGACAAGCAGAAACGATGCTATGATCACTAAACATTTTTACTGGTTGGGGTTCGAACAGTCTATAATAGGCTAATGAGACCACCCGCTTACCTCATCTACCATCTGACCATTGATTTACATACAACTAATGAAAATATTACATTCCCCTTTCAAATTTCAGTAAAACTGTCGCCGAGCTTAAACTTAAATTTCCGATGTTACAGCAAGAATTGCGTGCATTTTTATCACTAGACATGGACAGACTATGCCGAGAAGAAAGCTTTCTAAAAGAAGAACCTGAAAGATTAGAATCTGCTTTGAGAAGATGCAAAAAGCTGACGGGAACATTAGTCACATTGAAAAGGTATTGAATTGCAAAAATGTATATATCAACCATTTCCATCACCTGAAATTTTTGTTGTTATAGGCTCGCAAGCGTACAAGAACAAAGATTACCTATACCAGAGTCAAACTTATCCGAAGAACCGGCAAGGATATCTGAACAGCTTCCAATCGCCAACAAGGTACGTTCGATTTGGTTACTCTGCAAATCTATTCACGGTGTTCCTAAAACCGTTATTAACAAAAAAATGACCATAAATTTGGCATACGGCATTCGAAAGATACAGTATCCTAGCATCTTCTCAGTGAATTTCAAAATGATCCGTCGAGAGATTCGAGAGATATGGTGATTTGAAGTTTTATGATACGTTTCATAAGGCTACCAGCAAACACCCACGGGTTTGGTCCTATCTTTATAAACAAGAAAATATTTGTCTACTCATTTGGTACTTGGAATTCGAAAGATATAGTGCTCAAGTATATCCCCTGCAAGTTTGAAAATATTTCATTGACGGAATCGAAAGTTACAACGGTTTGGATGTGGTATGCGGTCATAGATGGGTTTTCTACCAGACTTCAAGCGTGAATCCATGTTTGTCCATTGACTATTTAGATTGTTTATACATGTCGCGGTTTTTAAAGGAAAACCTTACCATTTAATTACATAAATATAATGTACAAAAGGTGTTATTTATATGGTGCACTGAAAAAATATGAAAATATGGTTGTCTACCAAACGTTAAATATTATGGGTAAATTAAAAAAAATGGATAAAAGTTGGAATGTTTACTTCAAAAGGCTATATCTCAATGGTTTGTTGACCGATTGTAATTATTTTTTTTATTATTGAACAGGTAGGCGTTTCATCGTTAATTTTCATTAAGAAGAATATAAAATAGAGTTGTCTACATTAATAAATAGACAATATAATTGATCTCAACTATATGTATTATCATTATTTACTGTATATTTTTGTATTAAAAATAGCGGCCTATCCATTTTTATATACTAGTTGATTGAAATTGCTGTATACTACGAATTGTGGGTATATGAAATGTTAAAATTAACACAGTCGTGATTCGCTGGTCGCTCAATTGTTAACAGTGGGCCGCTTTTAAGTTGGACCTCCTCTAGTTGGTTCATTGTCGAACTAAAGCCATCTGAATGTCAAATTCTCATGTTAAATTCAATTCGACAATAAAACTGACAATAGTTAGACTTAGAGATATGAGTAGATGAACTTGTACTAATTACATCCCGTTTGACCAGTTTTAATATCAGTCAACCCAACCAGTGAATCACGATTGTACAAAATTTCCAACAAAAACCGTATCATAACATAAATTGATCTGAGTCAGCAAATACCTTCACATTTTTGAATTTATGTAATGAATGTATGGTTTTATTTTTCCATGATTTGTAGTTTGCGTTCGTTGCATTCAACTAATGTGTTTTGAATACAAAAATATTCACTAAATAATGATAATACATATAGTTGAGATCAATTATATTGTCTATTTATTAATGTAGACAACTCTATTTTATGTTCTTCTTAATAAAAATTAACAATAAAACGTCCACCTGTTCAATAATGAAAAAATTGTTAGAATCGGTCAACAAACCATTGAGATATGGCCTTTTGAAGTAATTCCAACTTTTATCCATTTTTTTAAATTTTCACATATTATTTAACGTTTGGTAGACAACCCTATTTTCATATTTTTCAGTGCGCCATATAAATAACACCTTCTGTACATTATATTTATGTAATTGAATGGTAAGGTTTTCCTTTGGAAACCGCGACGTGTATAAACAATCTAAATAGTCAATGGACAAACATGGATTCACGCTTGAAGTCTGGTAGAAAACCCATCTATGACCGCATACCACATCCAAACCGTTGTAACTTTCGATTCCGTCAATGAAATATTTTCAAACTTGCAGGGGATATACTTGAGCACTATATCTTTCGAATTCCAAGTACCAAATAAGTAGACAAATATTTTTTTGTTTATAAAGATAGGACCAAACCCGTGGGTGTTTGCTGGTAGCCTTATGAAACGTATCATAAAACTTCAAATCACCATATCGCTCGAATCTCTCGATGGATCATTTTGAAATTCACTGAGAAGATGCTTGGATACTTTATCTTTCGAATGCCGTATGCCAAATTTATGGTCATTTTTTTGTTAATAACGGTTTTAGGAACACCGTGTATTAATTTACACAAAAAAATGAAATTTTAACAACATATAAATAAATACGTTTGTAATCATAAATTGTTTGAATCGAAAATTTGATTGAAAAGTAACTTAATTTCAATGCACATGATTAAAGTAGGTATTAAAAAGCATATTATTTCTATTCATATGATATTACACAACATATACTTTTTACCTATATTGGAATAAAATAATCAAAAATTCATTGGTTTTTGCAGTGGCGTAGCCAGAAATTTAGTTTGGTAGGGATTTTAATGAAACTCAATTATTTTTCGAACATGCTTTAGTTTGGTGTAGCTTTGATAAAGTCCTCCGTGGGTAACCAGGTGGTTATAATCTTACCTTTCTGAACGATCCGCTTTTGTTAGAATCGGCACCACATGCTCAAGCGTATTTGAAACACCAACCGGTGTCCCTCAAGGAAGTCACTTAGGGCCACTTATTTATTTGGGAATGTTATTTGACACAAAGCTTCGCTTCGCTGACCACATCACAGCGACAACGGCTAAAGTTTTTGCAACATTGGGTTTTTTGAAACGCAACACTGCTGAATTCGAGGATTTCTACACTCTGAAATCTATATATATATATATATATGCATACTGGTTCGTAGCATTTTGGAGTACGCTGTACAAGTATGGGCGCCGTACAACGCCGTGAAAAGCAATCGATTGGAGCGTGTTCAAAGAAACTTTGTACGTTTTGCTTTAAGAAAACTGCCATGGAACCACCCTATCCGTCTGCCACTGTATAATATTAGATTATGTTGCTAGATTTGCCAACGCTGGAATCACGTCGTACCTTCTTGCAAAGAATGTCCATTTTTGATATGTTGTCCAGCAATATTGACTGTCCCGATATTCTTTCAAGGATTAATTTGTTTGTTCCTCCTCGTGTTATAAGAAACCGGCCGCTTTTATGGATTCCTAGGCACCGTACAGCGCACGGCCAGAATAATCCGTTAGATAGACGTTGCCGCAAATTTAACGAAACTTTCGAACCCTTTGACTATCATATTATTAAAATCAGTTATTAGTTAGCGATTATAAACTTTTAGCACTATAACAATAAGTCGTTTACACTTAATCTGTACGGTATTTGCCGAAGATCGAATAAACCAAATAAAATAATAAGAGTCAATATAAAACAGCTTTTACACCTCCTTAATTAACTTTCTTTTATAATATGTTCTAAAGAAAAGTTTAAAGTGTTTAAAGAATGTGAACTTTTAAAGTGGAATAAACGTTCAAAAACTTTTGTTACTGTTAAAAATAGATTCGAAACCGTCATCTTTGGAGATTTCAAAAGCTCAAAGTGTTTCAAAATAACACACCTGATATTAAAACTTTTAGTAAATAATTCTTCTAGAAGCAATTACGGAGAAAAATAGAAAGTGACTTCTTGTCGTTAGCAAAGTTGTTTAAGAATGTCATTTAAAAAACTTTGTTAAAGGTCTTAATGCTCTTGTATGGAGCATATCGAGCTGTTAAACGATATTTAAGAAATTTTCTTAACTCAAGTCTTCCTCAAAATAATTCTGGAGTTTCTCAAGCTAGTACATTGGGACCTCTGCTATTTTCGTTTATTATATTGTTCAACACACGATCGAGGAGCAGAACAAAAAAATGGCAAAAGTTTGAGGTGTGTGGATGTGTGTGTATACAATTCATTTCTCACTGTCCGGCAGTGCTTTTATGGAAGAAATTGTCTGCATCTACGTAATGATATATTTGTTTTCATCGATAGATGTACACAAGTTTAGCCCTGGAAATGAAAAGCGATAGCTCTACTGTACATCCAATGACCCATTTTAAGAATGCCTTTTCTAAACGTACATTCTGAGGCCGCCTTCATATACAATAAGCCCCGCGCGAATACATCCACGTATCAATTGGAGCTTTGCAATATATTCGCACTTCTAGAATGAAAAATGTTTTTGATTCTGGTATGTATGTATTTACGAAAAAAGAAAATATTCATGAAGGTAAACAAACATTGAAAAATAACATGAAACGATCTCACCAGCTCTGAATAAATAAATTAATAAGAATTCTGTGAAGAATTCTCTTTCATCCGTGAAATCCGTTGCATCAGCAACTCAGGTCCAGGCGGCGCTAAGCGGAACGAACGGGCGTATTTTTTCGCGTCTTACTTTACATACTTTAATGGAAAATTGTGACGACACATTTCTATGCCAAAACACACTGTTCTCGCGATATTTCAACCTACTAACACGTAACTCAACAGGAAAAACTACCTAAAAATTTTGAAAAATATTAGACGTTAACGAAAACACGTCCGGAAGATTCGCCAGTGCTGCCACTTCCCAAAAAATGGCGAAAGTTTGGGGCCCAAGAAAACCCCTGAGGAATAAATTTTTGAAAAAGATTAGAACCGCACTTCACAGCTTAAAACCAAAGTTTGTATGGAGAACTAGGGGTGTTCAAGAGGGAAGATATCAATGAAAATGGTCATCTTAAATTTTCGCATAAAGACTTACATAGAAAAAGAGATGAGACGAAGTCGAAACGCACCCATGATTTTATTAAGTTAGGATTTGTGCCCTTCTCGTACAAAGACTGGTTTCACCAAAAAATTTCACCCTTGTGTGAAATTTTGGTGTTAACCCAATTTTTTTCTTAAGGGAAAATATAGCGTAGTGCATAGGCCTGTTTCGGCTTCACTGTGTCTTATCGGCATAAACAGAACTTCTGCTCGGACGGGACGTTTGACAGTCGTTCGATTGAAACACATTCTCTCATTTTTCATTCGCGGATTTTTGAATTTACGCAGTATCCATTAACGAGAATTCTTAAATTTACGCGGTCTTCAGTTACGCGGATTTCGAAATTTACGCGGTTTTCATTTACGTGTATTTTGAAATTAACGTGGTTTTCAATTACGCGGATTTTGAAATTAACGCGGTTTTCAGTTACGCGGATTTTGAAATTTACGCTGTTTTCATTTACGCGGATTTAGAAATTTACGCGGTTTTCATTTACGCGGTCTGTATCCCCCGCGTAAAAAAACCTAAGTGTATATCAACAAAAATTTAAATAAAAAAAAATTTCCTCTTGGGAATTTCGCATAATTCCAGGCGTTTGAAACTTATACCTAAAGACAGTTTCGGTTCATATTCCTCGTCGGCAAACAGAACCTCTGTGCTTACTATCGAGATATCACTCGGTATAAGCCAGTGGTTTAGTGTTCACGTAAGACGTGTGACTTTTTGGAATTTAGTGTCTAACTAGTGCTAATTTGGGTACTAGTACAGATACATAATCTAACTGGACACCCAGATGGTGCTACTTACTGACGAGGAGAATCCGATTTGTTTTAACTTAAAATTATAACGTTTAGCATATTTACACCCCATTTCTCGCTACTGATTTATTGACTGCATGGAATAAAAAACAAAATAGACGCCTAATGTGGCTACGCCACATCGCTTCAATCCGGGTGATGTCCGACATCGCTACCGCTCCGTCGGACTTAAACTAATTGATAGCCCATATGTTTGAATAATCCGGGCAAACGAGTAGATAACAAGTTCGCTTGCGAGGGGCCGCCGCTTCCGACGGCGGGTGGGCGGCCAACTCGTCCGGCGGATCCTCAGCAGCTTTACGCTGCTTTGGATCCTTGGCCTCGGTTATGCGGCAAAGCCACATCACATAGGCTTCGCTGCATGCGGTAGAAAGTTCAAAAAGTAAATAAATAAATAAATATGCGTGTTTCTAGTGAAATATTTGACCCGACAGTGTTTGTGTTCATGCCTTCTAAAAAAATGCAACTTAGTGGCATGTACAATGACAACTTCTAGAATAATTTATTTGCTTTAATTATCGTAATCGAATTAAAAGGATTGAACTTTAGTAAAAGTTGTATACAATGTTTTATGAATGTGAATTGTCATCTAGGTCAACTTCCGTAATTTGACTAGATGGATAGAAGTCGTGGAATGCACAGGATATTTGAAAGAACAGCTCATTTTAAAAAGAAGGATAAATCATCAGTGATTTAAATTAATTGAGTTAGGGAAATAATTAGAGATTTTGAGAGAGAATGTAGAACAAAATAGAAAAGTAAGAGATAGTGGAAGAGGGTGAGACAAAATGGTAGAGAAGGAATATGAAAGAAGAAAATTGGATTGCTTCCATTCCACAAGACTTTATAATGCATTATTGATTAAATTGTCATAGAACAGATTATTTTAATTACAGACAGGTTTTATGTGCTTAGCATCCTTCTGCCTAATAGGATATTGTTGCCGACGCAATGTAAAAAATAAATTATATTAGCGCCTAACGTGGCTGCCCCGCATCGCTTCAATCCGTGTGCTCGGACCTCAAATGAAAAAAATATGATATCCAGACAATGAAAACAATACAAGATTCGTTCAATCGAGATACGAAAATTTAGCTCATACCGAGAAGCTCCGAAAGCTGTACGGGATAAGCTTCGGAACCCTTTTTTTCGGATCCCTTCCCTCATCTCTATTAAGCAACCGACCTAAAGTCCATTCGGCCCAATGACCATTCGGTCTAGTGACCATTCGGCCTAATGACCATTCGGCCTAATGACCATTCGGCCTAATGTCCATTCGGCCTAATGCCCTTCGGCCGAATGACCTTCGGCCTTACGGCCTTCGGCCTAATGGACGGACACCCAAAAAACCATACTTTATGTAAGGTATGTGCCCTCATGCACAAAAAATTGGTCTTGTCCAAAATTTTTCCACTTGGGAATATTGCATAATTCCAGGCCGTTGGTACTTATACCAAAAGACAGTTTCGGCTCATATTCCTCGTCGGCAAACAGCACCTCTGTGCTTACGATCGAAACATCACTCGGTATAAGCGGTATAAGGGGTATAAGGTTTAGTGTTCACGCAAGACGTGTGACTTTTTGGAATTTAGTGTCAAACTAGTGCTAATTTGGGTATTAGTTCAGATACATAGTCTAACTGGACACCCAGATGGTGCTAGTTACTGACGAGGAGAATCCGAAACACTAAAACAAAAAACCATACTTTATGTAAGGTATGTGCCCTCATGCACAAAAAATTGGTCTTGTCAAAAAATTTTCCCACTTGGGAATTTTGCATAAATAAATTCATTAAATGAAGAAGAAAATTATTTATTAAAGTTCAAGTTTCTGGATGTAAAATATCAGAACGATTTGTAGTGTTTTTTTACGATAATGTAAACAGGTCCTTGCTTGACTGATTTAAAACACAGGAATTAATATCTTCGATAGATAATCCAGCAAAAGGTTAAACGACTCAACTGATTTGATACAGATATCGACAAAGTTTTTCCGAAGAGTAAATACAGATGAAAAGATTTTTTAGGACAAAAATACAGATTTACTTTTGGCAACCCTGCCTGCTGCAAATAACCCCGCATATGGGGTAACTTGCAACACATGAACTTCATTGAAGTCTAATGCTGTATATTTTTGTTTACATTTAGCACATTGCCCAAATGTACGATAATTTGGATGCCCACGTTATTTACAAAGAACATCGACCAAATGTACTATAATTTGGATGCCCATGTTGTTTACAAAAACAACGTTTTTGAACAGCTGTAACATTCGACTTTTTCCAGAAATTCATTGGAAAGGCTAGCTATCAGGGTTTTAACCCTTCATTTCAGAACTAAGTAACAAGTATTATCCATAAAACTATAACTTCAGTTCTATCGCCGTTAACGTGGTCAGATTTTACTGGAACAGTGCTGCCAGGGATAGTTTCAGTGAGCGACGAGAACTAAATTATGCTATATCTTTGTTGTCTTAAAATATTATTGAAAACAGATAAAACCTATCAATTTACACTGTCAACGACTATCTTTTCCATGCAATCGGACTATTATAAATGCTAGAAAAGTCCTGTTGAGTATAAGAAGATAGAAATTGAGCATTTTCTAGTACTGCTGGAGAGACAAGTTCACGTAAAGACGACTTCCTGGTACTTTTTACATTTCTTATAAAAGAAATGTATAGAATACGCTCAAACTTTCAAGATTTTTTCCGAGGCCCGGAGGGCCGAGTCTTATATACCAATTGATCCAGCTCGATGATTTGGGACAATGTCTGTGTGTATATGTAACGGACAAACTCTCATTCGTGTTTCTCAGCAATGGCTGTACCGATCTTATTACGCGGTATCCATTAACGAGAATTCTTAAATTTACGCGGTCTTCAGTTACGCGGATTTCGAAATTTACGCGGGTTTCATTTACGTGTATTTTGAAATTAACGTGGTTTTCAATTACGCGGATTTTGAAATTAACGCGGTTTTCAGTTACGCGGATTTTGAAATTTACGCTGTTTTCATTTACGCGGATTTAGAAATTTACGCGGTTTTCATTTACGCGGTCTGTATCCCCCGCGTAAAAAAACCTAAGTGTATATCAACAAAAATTTAAATAAAAAAAAATTTCCTCTTGGGAATTTCGCATAATTCCAGGCGTTTGAAACTTATACCTAAAGACAGTTTCGGTTCATATTCCTCGTCGGCAAACAGAACCTCTGTGCTTACTATCGAGATATCACTCGGTATAAGCCAGTGGTTTAGTGTTCACGTAAGACGTGTGACTTTTTGGAATTTAGTGTCTAACTAGTGCTAATTTGGGTACTAGTACAGATACATAATCTAACTGGACACCCAGATGCTACAGTGCTACTTACTGACGAGGAGAATCCGATTTGTTTTAACTTAAAATTATAACGTTTAGCATATTTACACCCCATTTCTCGCTACTGATTTATTGACTGCATGGAATAAAAAACAAAATAGACGCCTAATGTGGCTACGCCACATCGCTTCAATCCGGGTGATGTCCGACATCGCTACCGCTCCGTCGGACTTAAACTAATTGATAGCCCATATGTTTGAATAATCCGGGCAAACGAGTAGATAACAAGTTCGCTTGCGAGGGGCCGCCGCTTCCGACGGCGGGTGGGCGGCCAACTCGTCCGGCGGATCCTCAGCAGCTTTACGCTGCTTTGGATCCTTGGCCTCGGTTATGCGGCAAAGCCACATCACATAGGCTTCGCTGCATGCGGTAGAAAGTTCAAAAAGTAAATAAATAAATAAATATGCGTGTTTCTAGTGAAATATTTGACCCGACAGTGTTTGTGTTCATGCCTTCTAAAAAAATGCAACTTAGTGGCATGTACAATGACAACTTCTAGAATAATTTATTTGCTTTAATTATCGTAATCGAATTAAAAGGATTGAACTTTAGTAAAAGTTGTATACAATGTTTTATGAATGTGAATTGTCATCTAGGTCAACTTCCGTAATTTGACTAGATGGATAGAAGTCGTGGAATGCACAGGATATTTGAAAGAACAGCTCATTTTAAAAAGAAGGATAAATCATCAGTGATTTAAATTAATTGAGTTAGGGAAATAATTAGAGATTTTGAGAGAGAATGTAGAACAAAATAGAAAAGTAAGAGATAGTGGAAGAGGGTGAGACAAAATGGTAGAGAAGGAATATGAAAGAAGAAAATTGGATTGCTTCCATTCCACAAGACTTTATAATGCATTATTGATTAAATTGTCATAGAACAGATTATTTTAATTACAGACAGGTTTTATGTGCTTAGCATCCTTCTGCCTAATAGGATATTGTTGCCGACGCAATGTAAAAAATAAATTATATTAGCGCCTAACGTGGCTGCCCCGCATCGCTTCAATCCGTGTGCTCGGACCTCAAATGAAAAAAATATGATATCCAGACAATGAAAACAATACAAGATTCGTTCAATCGAGATACGAAAATTTAGCTCATACCGAGAAGCTCCGAAAGCTGTACGGGATAAGCTTCGGAACCCTTTTTTTCGGATCCCTTCCCTCATCTCTATTAAGCAACCGACCTAAAGTCCATTCGGCCCAATGACCATTCGGTCTAGTGACCATTCGGCCTAATGACCATTCGGCCTAATGACCATTCGGCCTAATGTCCATTCGGCCTAATGCCCTTCGGCCGAATGACCTTCGGCCTTACGGCCTTCGGCCTAATGGACGGACACCCAAAAAACCATACTTTATGTAAGGTATGTGCCCTCATGCACAAAAAATTGGTCTTGTCCAAAATTTTTCCACTTGGGAATATTGCATAATTCCAGGCCGTTGGTACTTATACCAAAAGAGAGTTTCGGCTCATATTCCTCGTCGGCAAACAGCACCTCTGTGCTTACGATCGAAACATCACTCGGTATAAGCGGTATAAGGGGTATAAGGTTTAGTGTTCACGCAAGACGTGTGACTTTTTGGAATTTAGTGTCTAACTAGTGCTAATTTGGGTATTAGTTCAGATACATAGTCTAACTGGACACCCAGATGGTGCTAGTTACTGACGAGGAGAATCCGAAACACTAAAACAAAAAACCATACTTTATGTAAGGTATGTGCCCTCATGCACAAAAAATTGGTCTTGTCCAAAATTTTTCCCACTTGGGAATTTTGCATAAATAAATTCATTAAATGAAGAAGAAAATTATTTATTAAAGTTCAAGTTTCTGGATGTAAAATATCAGAACGATTTGTAGTGTTTTTTTTACGATAATGTAAACAGGTCCTTGCTTGACTGATTTAAAACACAGGAATTAATATCTTCGATAGATAATCCAGCAAAAGGTTAAACGACTCAACTGATTTGATACAGATATCGACACAGTTTTTCCGAAGAGTAAATACAGATGAAAAGATTTTTTAGGACAAAAATACAGATTTACTTTTGGCAACCCTGCCTGCTGCAAATAACCCCGCATATGGGGTAACTTGCAACACATGAACTTCATTGAAGTCTAATGCTGTATATTTTTGTTTACATTTAGCACATTGACCAAATGTACGATAATTTGGATGCCCACGTTATTTACAAAGAACATCGACCAAATGTACTATAATTTGGATGCCCATGTTGTTTACAAAAACAACGTTTTTGAACAGCTGTAACATTCGACTTTTTCCAGAAATTCATTGGAAAGGCTAGCTATCAGGGTTTTAACCCTTCATTTCAGAACTAAGTAACAAGTATTATCCATAAAACTATAACTTCAGTTCTATCGCCGTTAACGTGGTCAGATTTTACTGGAACAGTGCTGCCAGGGATAGTTTCAGTGAGCGACGAGAACTAAATTATGCTATATCTTTGTTGTCTTAAAATATTATTGAAAACAGATAAAACCTATCAATTTACACTGTCAACGACTATCTTTTCCATGCAATCGGACTATTATAAATGCTAGAAAAGTCCTGTTGAGTATAAGAAGATAGAAATTGAGCATTTTCTAGTACTGCTGGAGAGACAAGTTCACGTAAAGACGACTTCCTGGTACTTTTTACATTTCTTATAAAAGAAATGTATAGAATACGCTCAAACTTTCAAGATTTTTTCCGAGGCCCGGAGGGCCGAGCCTTATATACCAATTGATCCAGCTCGATGATTTGGGACAATGTCTGTGTGTATATGTAACGGACAAACTCTCATTCGTGTTTCTCAGCAATGGCTGTACCGATCTTATCCAAACCAATTTTAAATGGAACACCTATCAAACAGTAAGAACGCTATCAATTTCTTTTTGATTTTGATGTTTAGTTTCCAAGATATGAATGATTGAATGTGTAAAAATGGCGTTTTTTGCAGTTTTTTAGATTATCTGCCGAAATTGATAACATAGATTAACAATTTATATATATTTTAGGCAGCTTACGAATACCTTTCGAATAAGCTATAGATTGTTGAAATCGGACTATTATCAAAAGAGATATTTAACATTAAATGCGGACGAAAGATTTTTATCATTTCCCATTGCCAGAAATATGACCAAAAACATGTAATCTATTATTAACACCAAAACGGCTTATTTTAGGTCAATAGTATCTTCAGGGAATTTAATGGAGGCAATATGCCCTTTCTTTTGGTATTGTGCTTTTGCTGATTAATCCCCCTATGAGTGAGATATTTTCACAAATTTTCTTGGAAGTGATTATATCGAAATGATGCCTTCAGCAAATTTGTAGCTCTTACTTTTGCGAATAACTTTACTGAAGACTTCGAATATCTATTTTGAATACTTTAAAAGTTATGGCTTGTTGTTTGTGGATTACTCTTTGTCGCCTATTTATTGTTCAATATAGTAATAATCCATTGAAATAAGCCAAACATTATTTCGATAAAACGAATTTTGCATTTCATTTTTCTATCTCCAACCGCTAGAAATAATCATCGAACACTTTCAATTTGGAAGGAACTTGATAACTTATCAGTGCAAAAATGTTCATTTGTGCGAACCTTCTGACTGCAATTTTTCTAACTTATAACCATCGGATCGAAACATATCGGAAAATGAAAAGCGAAATAAATAACTCCAAGCAGCTACTCCGAGAGAAGGTTTTGGGGTTTAACACCATACAACACCCCTCCCCCACCACACCCAAAAAAAAAAATATTGGATTGAAGTTGAAAATTTATTGATGCTGACTGAATTAATTCAATATTACAATAACAATTATCTGATCCGTACATTGATAACCTATTGTTGTAAACATCATGAGGTCTTTTGATAAATTGTCGGAATGGGGTCCTTATATGTAACTGATCTATTGGTCTTGATTTCACAGTTGTCTAATAGCATCAATATCAAATTCCTGCCTGAAAACATTCCAATTGAAAATTCCAGAGTTCTGTAATCAAAAAAACATACGGAGAACGTGCCATTTAAGCCAATATATTCTGATTCCTGAAGGGTCTTTATTTAATAGGAAGCGAAGTTAAAATTGATATAATGTCTATGAAACATAGAACTGCTCACCAAAAAAATGCATAACTTTCAACATTTGCTAAACATGTTTTTGCCTTTCTCATTCACTCTAAAATTCGTCAATCTGTCTGTGTGTATGTATGTGTGTATGTGGAAAAAATGTGACCTCTGTTCCTCAGAGATGGCTGGACCGATTTGCACAAAGTTAGTCTCAAATGAAAGGTACAACCTTCCCATCGGCTGCTATTGAATTTTATTGATTGGACTTTCGGTTCCGGAGTTACGAGTGAGTGCAATCACACAGCAAATTCCCATATAATCTGAAACGAACAATTTTCAAAATCTAATTTGTATTTTTTATGCCAAATGACTTTAAAATGCATGAAACATTGAGATTTGATGTAAACTCGAAAAAGATAATGTTTGACAAAAATAGATTTTTTTGGATTTTGGTACATTTTTGGCTTTCTCATATAGAAAGGTTATGCAATCACTCTAAAAATCGTCAATCATACCGGCCCGAAGGGAGTATGCAGTGAGGGGTTGCTACTTTAAAATTAAAACTAGTTTAAAATTTCTTAACAAGTTGAAAATTTTCGGCAGGATCTGGACCTCCCGGAACCTTCTCCTCCATGATCCGCCGCTGGGTTCAAGCGATGTTTCAGTATCACGTAGTATCTCAAGATCGTGGCTGTCGATCCATTGTTTGTATGTGCAAATCGTACTGAACATGTAATATTCATTTCCACCATTGTATTGAACATAACCAGCCATGGAATCGTAGTCTGGGCAAATGAGAAAAGCACAATTGCACCACTAGGTGGATTAAAACAGGTTTTTATTTTGGGAATGCGTCGAGTTGAGACAAAAACGTAATATGATTAATAACGAGGATAACATTTTCCGAATGCAGAGAGAAATTTATGAAAAATTACGATTTCTATTCGACTCTAGCAGGCCCTGATCGATTTTGATGAGCATTTGATTTTTGTTGTATGACCAATTATATGTATAGGTCAAATGTTCAAAAACAGTAATTTAAGGTCAAGCATCATTTTGAAACCGCCAATTTCGGAGGTTTAGTATCTTCGATGAGTTTTACAAACGTTAAACAGCGCATCATTTGATAAAATAACTTTGACTATATCGTCCAACAAGTATTTATGGTGGTTTTTTTCAGGTTAATATTCATGACTACAATGAAGTCTCAACAAATTCGCTAAAGACACGAACTCTGTTACTATTTTCTGAAAAATTAATTAAAAAAAATGTTTGCATAATTGTAAAACTTCAAAAATTACGGTTTCGGAATTATGCTGTTTGGACAGTAAGATCGATTTTCACCAAACCCCCACCAAACTGAATTTCTGGCTACGCCGCTGACTTCAAGTAAGTAGAAACAAAGTCGTTCTACACTCGTTCACAAGTAACTTTTTCGAATGCTGAATATCTATTATTATACATTGAAACCCCGATTTTATCAGCCAAATATGAACGTATTTTTGATGGGCTCTATCAGACGAACAAGACTGAATTCGAGTAAATCCTTTCTTGAGCATGTTTTCCTTATCATGAAGCTGGAAATATGTAAAACAAAAAGTTCATCATAATCAGAAATAGTTATCAGACTACACCAAGAGACGGGAAGAATATTTTAACAGCTTCAGTTTATTATAAAGAAAAAAAATTGCCCGATTTAGTCAATGTCCCCATTTTGTCAGCCTAAAATACACCATGAGACTGATAAAAATGGGTCGTTATTATATGTATTATTCACTGTGTTTCACAGTAATAGGTACATTTCATTTTTGGGGATTTATTATTGCATCGAACTACAACAATTTTTAGGTAGTTTTCAAGGGGTTATTTTATAGACTTCTTCCAAAATTTGGCGAACCTATTCCAATTCGTATACCAATTAATTGGTATACTGAAGGGTTTGTTTGTTGCAGATGGAGAAAATACTGAAATTTTCAGCTTTTTTCCTACACAATATTACGAAAGCTTATTAAAAAAAATTTTCCTAATAAGTTTGTGGAAATTATAAACTATTTGAAATTTTTTAATAGTTTTAATTTTTATTTAACTGTGATTTTTTAATATGTAGTGACCATCGCTTCACAACGTAGTCTATTTTTCATGGCTTGCGGTGAGCACGATCTCTCGAATTGCTGAACTGAAAATTATGGAATAGAAATTAATTTTTAGTATTCTTTACAGATTTAACTCGCCGCGCAGATAGCTCTGAATTAGACCCGCTGGTGCCCTAAGACGATTTTGCTAGATGTTCAGAGTATTGTGCACCCAGTGCATTAACGCAAGTAACGGAAGGTTATCGAAAAGTTTCGTGAAAATGAAAATTCCAGTAATGTTGATGATTTTTCCAAACGGTTCGTTTTCGAGAGGTTTTTATTTGTTCTTTGGCATTAGGATTAGCGACAATAATTCAAATCAAGGATACTACTGGGAAGTCACCTTTAGAAAAAGTCGATATCGAAGAAAAATTTGGAACTATGCACGCATGCACTTCAGAGATATCAGGAATTGCGATTTCATTTCAACACTTTTTTGTGAAAAGGGCGATACTTACAAATGTAAACATAAGGATTTTTTCATACATGCGAATGAGGGCTTTAAAACGCAACAAATCAACCTAAAAATTTGGATTCTACGATATTACTTTCTTAAACTACAGCAAAAAATACAACAGGCGAAACTGTATTTTTGTTTGTTTATTTAACCGTTGTGTGTCCGACGCGGTACCCGGGTACCTTTTTAAGTTTCAATTAATTAAATTCCTACGTTTTATCCATAGCTGGAAATTGAAACTTTGTGGCATCTTAGAACTTCACTAAGTCAAGCTTTTGGGTTAATAATATTGTTGATATAGTAAGGGTGGGAGTGAGGAGGGGCTCCTGAATTTTTTTACTACGTAACAGGCCGACGTGGTACCCGGGTACCCACAAAAGTAAAATGCCCGTAACTAAGGTAATATCCAACCGATTTCGATACTTTTGGCCGTTTTGGATTCAGAAACTCATCCACTTTTGGACTTGGTAAAAATTAATCGGGTTACTTCATTTGGTTCCCGGGAATCCGGGTTTCCTGAAGCAGGTTCCAGTGCTGGGGTATTATTTGTGAACTTCAATGGAATACTAGCAATATGGGTATCAAAATTTTTGGAATTGCATCAGTAGGCTATATCTCGTGGTTTTGGAACCATTTGGTGATTTGACCCCGGAACGAACATTCCGGAACAGGTTCCCGTGTGGCCGTGAGTGGCCATTCCATTCCAATTCCATTTTTCAAGTTGCCATAGGGTCCCGTAACAATAAAAAACAGACTTCCGAGACAATTTGAAGAGTTTTGATACTCATATTGCTCATACTCATACACACTTTCCCATGGCATTGATCAACGATCGGTTGATCATGTCAACAACTAGCAGGGTTGCAACATTGGAATCTGTATTTTTTTCGAAAAAATCTGGAAATCTATATCGTGGGAGAAAAATTCTGTATCGAAAATCTAAATTCAAAAATTAACTAGAAGCTTAAAAAAATAATATTTTGACAATGAAAAATTCATTGTGATAACCGATCACAAATATAACAATCAGTTTGATGTTAGTCTTTATTTGGAGAGCAAATGATATCTAAATCTGCCATTTTTGTTTCACATCTTAGTGGTTGCTTAAGATCTGAAATATGTATATTCTAAATTCTGATAGGCTGGGTACTACAAACCTACACTAAAATCCTAAAAAATCTGAATTTTAGCCAAAATTCTATAATCTGTATATACAGAAATTATCTAGACAAATTGCAGCGAACGCAACACATTAGCTCTCGAATTGCGGAGCTTCTAGGTTCACCCCACTCACTCTCTAGAAGAGACCAAAAGAAACTAGCAGTATTTTTATGTTTACCTGAATGGCCAAGGGGCTATTCACTAGTATTGTAAGTACTTCATGGCAATGCTTAAATATTCTATGTACAGCGCTACACTCGTATCGAGTAACTTTTGGCGTGATTTCTGTGCCTAAGTGTTCTTCGACAAGATTCGTACCGTGCGTCATGCTTTGTACGAAATAATGGCAAATAGACCATTGGAGCAATAAGACCGCGAGTGGTAGGTAGGGTTCGTACTACCGACCCTTTTTGGCGATAACCGGTTCTGCGGTACTGAAGCCCTCAGTACCGGTACTCGAATATTTTTTCAAAAACATCGAGAAATGCTTTAAAGTTAAATTGAATGCTTAAACTGATGACTTTAATCTCAAATGAACAAACACGCATATTTATTGATTTTAATTACTTCAGAAAACCATGTCTCATTTCAGTAGTCTTTTATTTCGAGATCTATGCCACTTTGAGATCAATAACTGCTAAGCGGTGCGACTTTCGTCGACTTCAACAGATGGGTAAATTAAGAAACCCTATTTTCAACAGTAAATCAAAGCGAGAATGGCAGCAAATCCGAGCAGGTTGCTCGCATTTCCTCTCGGCATTATCGTTTTGTTGAAAATTGGTTTCGACGGTTTGCCTGCTATGCTATTCTCTTATACACACCAAGACCATGGTGTCTCTGGTAGAATATTATTAAGACAAAAAAAAAACTAGGAGTGTTGTTGAGTTTCCGGAAGCAGGTTCCAGTGCTGGGGTACTATTTGCGAACTTCAATGGAATACTAGCAATATGGGTATCAAAATTTTTGGAATTGCATCAGTAGGCTGTATCTCGTAGTTTTGGAACAAACATTCCGGAGCAGGTTCCCGTGTGGCCGTGAGTGGCCATTCCATTCCAATTCCATTTTTCAAATTGCCATAGGTTCCCGTAACAATAAAAAACAGACTTCCGAGACAATTTGAAGAGTTTTGATACTCATATTGCTAGTACATTATCAAAATTTACAAATCATATCCTAGTATTGGAACATTACTCCGGAAAATCCGGATTACCAAAACCCAGATCCATTATTCCGGTTCTATTGTACAGAATCAAAAAGTGGATGAGTTCCTGAATCCAAAATATCTAAAAATGTCCAAATCGGTTAAAGGAAGCCATAGTTATGAGCATTTCAATTTGTGGGTACCCTGGCACCCTCGTTGGCCTGGTAAAGGTGTTTTTTTGTTGGACACATAACTGTTAAAGTTTCGCCCTCCACGCTCCATGCAAACAAACAGGGCGATACTTTTTTTGTTAGCAGTTTAGAGGCGAAACTGTTTTTTTTCGTATTTTTTTAGGATTATCAAGCTGATACCAGCTGTAAATAGTAACAATGATCGCTATTGAAAAAAACCCAAACGAAATCGGTGGTGTAAAACGGTAGTTATTGTAAAAAACGTAAGGGCGATATTGAAGCTGATAGGTGGAACCGTAAAAGTAAACAATCGCCAAAGGGTCGATACTATCTTTTTGTCAATTTCAATAGCAAAAACAAATTTTAATTTAATAATTTTAAATACTTTGTGAAGTTTTGGGTTTCGATCGCTGAATCATGCAATCTAGGATGTAAAAAACACAATAGTTCTTAAATAGGAAATAAAACCAAGTCTGAAAATATTCATTGTTGATTTTCTTTGAATGGTGTCACTGCTAGTATCGCACTTTTCAAGAAAAAGCGTTGATTTCTTAGTTCTCAGTCGCGTTGGAAATTTGAGTAAAGTATAAACTTCAAATCGATTCAAAAAAATTTCGATTTTTTTGGCTCAGTACAATATATAACCCCTTTAGAAAAAAATAGTTTTCCCACCACAATGCATTGATTGAGGAATTTATATATTTTATTAATAGAGCATTAGCAATAGTTCGTTTGTATGTCTATTTTGTGGGCCATTTTTTCGCTTTCCCATTGATTTGGTTGAGATTTCTAGCACTGATGTTGTCCTATGCTTATTTGAGCGATTTTCTGAGTCCTGCCTCTATCCCATGTAGTATGTGTTATCATCGCGAAGTATCAAGTTCTAAATGTTCTCAAACGATATAATATCCGAAGAGAGTGATAAGAATTATAAGAAATGTCTCATCACACTGTTAGGTGGATTAAAAGCGTTTTTTTGGTTTAATGCAGCAATTATATTTCTTGGGTTGTCTATTAAGTTTCAATATCATTAGTTCATCTCTAATTGTTTAAAATAAAACAGAATCCACAGTTTCCAAAAATATCACCGAAAACGTTTCATGTTTCAACGATAGCCAAGAGGAACCGGTGGAAACGATACATTTTCAAATTGGATTTAAATATATAATTATAATATTTTTATCGATTTAATTAGTTTGTCTAATTTGTTATTATACATGTTACGTGTTTGAAAAGGTTTCTTCGTAATGTTTTATCTAAAAAATCTTAAATAAATGGTATCCACAATGTGTCTTAAAAAATTGACATCAACTTATTTTGGACACCCCTCGATTTTCTTTCTTAACAGCTAATTGTTTATCGAGCTAGAGTAATCAAAAAGTGAAAAATTTCGTAACCGTAGGTCGCCTGCTCTTTTTGGTCAAATTATTTAAAAATGTTCAAATCAATGGATGTCGAAAATCAAACGATTGGGAAACATTTCATTGAAGACCATAATATGACCAAAGAGGAGACTTCTGAAACACATGTTGCAGAACATTTGTAGTTCGAATTTGTTGAATTCGACGAGCTATATGTTGACAAATGTAAGACGCATATCACAGCTAAATAATGATAATAAGAGTGTGCTTGCTGAATTCCTAGAATCGCCAGAAACACTCACACGAACAGGAACATCACGATTTAAGCGACGTAGTCCTGCTGTCGAACAGTCGAATACCACAAGGCGAAAACTGAAGAAAAAAAGAAAGTTAAAGAAGAGAAACAAAGAAAAACTAAGCTTAGAAAGAATAACAAGAAACCACCTCGTAAACAAAAGAATTAAAAATTAATATTTAGTACAAGAAGAATCCTGACGAACTTTGAACCTTGATTTATCATCTACTTGAGGATGTTACTTCATAATACTGTTACAGATGAATTGTTACACGAAATATATTAATGTTAACTCTATTGCATAACATTTAATGCTGCTTTGTTAAGTCTGCAGTAACCTAATTGAGCATGAGCATGAGCATGACGACTGTACAATTCGTAGTTGCTACTCCGTGATTGACCAGAACAAGCGAAATTGCACAGAGAATCAACGAATAAAGCCTCGGAGTAACTGCCCATTCTCAATGTGCACGTTTCGAGGGTTCTACACTTTTAAATGTCAATAACGGCGCCGGCCACGTCCTTACAGTCATCTGGGAAGGAAAGGAATGTTAGTGTTACAAACGTTATTTTGGAGACCGTGCATACCTCTCCATCTCCACGTTTGCCACGGGAAGGAGCCTTTGTTAGTTAAATGAGGTAAAGAGTTACACAGATCTGGATTCACCTTGATAAGTGATACGTTCTATGCAACTCTCAGACGTGTTAACATGTGTTTATTGCTCTGGGCAGCCGACCGCCGAGAATTTGTGATAGATTTATCATACATTGAATTAATTCGGACATTGTAAGAGCTTGTAAGAATGTAACTTCAACTCCGGACAACCGGTTGTCGGGAGTGTTACTTATGTTTAATTGAATCAGACGGCAAGAAAACGTTGATGCCTTGTGTTTTCCGGTTTAACTCGGCATGCCTAGAACAATACAATATAACGAAAGTTCTTTACTGTCTCGCGGAATTTTTCGGAATGGATATGCTAATAATTATATAATTTGAGATTTCGTTATATAAGTAATATTTATCATATATATACTTTAGTATTATTATATGCAAAGAAACGACTACTATGTATTGTTTTCTTTCTCCACGAACGAATGGATCAAATCTCGACTAATATTCAATCAATATTTACGCGCGATATTATGCTAAACGGTGGTATATGAACTAAGTCTGAATGGCGAATAAAACACTACTTCGATATAAAGGAGTAGACGAGAGGAAAACGAAACTACCGTCTTATATGGAAGAAGGAACCCAAGAAATTAATTGTTGCATCTGCGGCCTGGTGTCACACGTCACTCACATATCTAAAAGAACTGTGTTCAAACCTATTATGTATTCAGCGTAATCATAAGCATAAGCATAAGAGATCGCCCGTAGTTGCTACTCCGTTATTAACCAGAACCAAATGAGGTTGCAAAATGTTAATTGGAACAACATGCTTTGGAATAACACGATGAGCCACATTGTACAATCTATGCCGATCAATACCGACGCCGGCCACGTCCGGATGCAGATCTTCTGGGAAAGGAAGGAATGTTAGTCCGATACATGTTGCTACTAGAGACCGAGGAATCCTCTGCATTTCCACATCTATCACGGGAAGGGGAGAGTTGCTAGTAAGTGTGCCAATAGCGTTATCATGTAATAATTGCTCTGGGCAGCTGGCTGCCGAGAATTTGGGGAATTTATCATTTGTTGTATTAATACGATTAGAAAAATAAGCAACTTGAACTCCGGATAGCCGGCTGTAAGGAACACTGCTTATATTTTAATAATATTCAATCACGCGACGATTTTTTTCGAGGTTTCTAGCGCGTCGGTGCTGATTTTACCCGGCCATCGTTTGAATAAAATGCGGAATCTTATACAGAAGGTATTTGAGTGCGTCTTTATTTTTTTTCTTGCGTCGAGTACTATTTTTTAGATAGTTGGAATTTCACATGTATAATGATTTAGTAGTAAGAGGGGCTTTTATTAATATTAAACTGTATTAACCCTCCGGAAGTCGCGCAAATGGCCCACTGTACGAGCAGCCGCTGGTGCGCTAAAACGATTTCGCTAGATTTTCAGAGCAGCGTGTACTCAGTGCACTAGCGGGGTTAGGATAAGGGTTTCAGCGAGAAAAAAAGAACACTTTTCTGCGATCCCCTCTAAAAACCCGCGTGAAGCGAACAGATCGAAACCCCTGCACACCACAGCGCACCACCCCAACAACACGCTGCAATCCCTCCATGCAAAAACATCGACAAACGACTCGGTAACGAAACCTTCTGTACAACGTCTCCGGAAAAACACGACTTGTGTTGCCACCTGCCATTCCAAAACCACCCAACCGATCCCTTTCAAACCCTGTAGGCACATTCCATGCCAAAAACACCCAACCCCCATGTTGAGTTCCTGAGACAAATCTTCAATTAAAGGGGTTCCTAACTCATTTTAAATAAATACTACTATTTTTCATAAAAAATCCCCCATTTTTATGAGTAAAAACCCCCTCGCAAATACAACACTGCTCGAGCACGGTACCGCATAGAGTCGGATCGATCTATAACGCTGTATGCAAAATCTACCAAAGGAGATGGCAAGACAGTAAGAGCCAACTGAGGGTGTGTTGGTACTCACTGATGCGCTGCTGTTACAAAGTGTAGTTCTATAAAATGCCCTTGAAAAGATATACAATCGACGAGAGCCCCGCATCCACCTCCTCTTTCATTCACTAGTGCGAAAGAGAGAGAAAACGGTTGCCATCAGCCCACTACGCTGGGTCAACCACGAACGCACACATACTCTCGTCCGAGTATGCAATGAGAGAGCAAGTGCGAATCACCCATCCTCACACCAGACCCATCTGAGTACCTACGCGGCACGCACTAGTGCTGGTGAACAAAGATAGGACGCGACGGCGAGGTCCAAGTGTGCGTGGAGTATTGGCATTGGTTCCACTCACACTATGCGCAACGTATAGACGACAGACCGATGCAGTGCATCCCTATATCGTTTCGATGCCCCTGGATATATCCATTCATCACCATAGGCAAGATATAAAAAATATAATGGGCAGGTTCAATAAAATACTATCTCTCGAAAAGGGCCAAAGAGACTTGTAGACAAACCCATCTCGCTCGCTACTCCACTGCAAAGTTGAACTTTGTGAAAAAAGTATGTTAATCAGAATTTTTACCCTTCTTAATAGCAATTGCAGGTGTTTTATCTGCTGCAATTATGACGCATTAAGAAAATTAATCGAGACAAAAGTTTGTCCACAAATCTCACTAGCCCATTTGAAAGTCAATACGGGATTAATGAAAAAAGTGCAATGAATGTAATTCAATCAAACAACGCTGTTGCAAACGAGGCTCATCATTCCGTTCACAGCTATTGGAGAAACTCTCCCACACACCAAATGCGAGCACTCGCATCTGCTCGGCACGGCATGATGCTAGATATGCGCGAACGCCCGCACATGAAATGTATGAAAGAAAACCGGCGCCTGCGTACGGCACCGAACCATCGCTAAATCGGATGAGAGAGGTGGCTCAAATCATGCTCCTCGAATCCACCTTTTTACTCACGCACAGCCTCGATGAAGACCCAACGCGTCCTACCTACACCATACATAGCATAGAGTGGTAATGTTATAACATTTTATAAAGAATGATATACATAAATAAATAAAATCTGACATAATGGAAATGAGTAGAATGCAACACATGGGAGTAAACCCCTGTGTATCTATATGCTACATGGCACAATTGTGGTATGTCCTGCAGTGTATTTATGGGCATTGTACCAAAATAATAACCATTTCATTGTAAAATAATTCATCTGTAAGTCTGTGGCACCAAATTTCAAAATAAATTCGTATACCCTCCTGTAGAACTCATAGTACGTAACACCCACCGAATAAGGCTTGTGGGTTATTTGTTTTGACGAATATGATGGTGGCTGCAATCCTATCGGATCGGCGGATTTAATGCATCATGTTGTCATCAAAGATATCCAACATAATCGGAACAAACTCACCGATTATTGGGTCCTTCGCTAGTGGTAAATACTGCCATAATCCGTTATGTCAAAGGGACGACGATGTGTTCGCTCCTCGACCATCCCCCGTACATACGCATGCCATCCAATCACTGGCACTGGTGTGTGTAACCCACTTCGGCACCTTTACCATAATCATGCTTCGGTCAATAGTGTGATCGTAGTTACAACGCATCATCAGCACACGCACCCATCCACCTCGCTAACATATATGCAATCGGTGTGTGTGTTGTCTTCCCTTTCACATACGGGGTCAGTCAATAGTGCGACAATGCCTCTATTCCGGGTGGCTGAGTCTCAGACCGACACTGTCACAATTTATCCGTTCAAACTCCACATCCGTTTCCGCCAACTTTGTACTTATTTTGTCTGCATAATTTTGAGTTAAGCGCGATTTCTTTAAAAAAAAAAACTTTCACTCTCATACAATACACTCGCATACATATTCCGCGTCGGACCATCTACCGACACCGCCATTTTGGTGAGCAGGGACATTAATTAGCACTTAAATCTCGCGACCGACCGCAACTTTGCGAAAAAACTTACGGAAAGCGGACACGTATGCTTCCCCCACTGCGGGGACCCGAGAATTAGGTGAAGCCGTCTCCTTAGGGAATATGGTAAAAAACCACACTAAGTTAAATCAAAGTTTCGATTCTGTACAGCATTATAAACTCTCAGAAACAGAAACTCTGCTCTAACGGGACGACAACCGTTAGCAGTCGTTTTATGCTACCATAAGTAATGTTTGCTTTGTTGTAATTCCAAAGTAGGTTTTGAATCCTTGTGCACAAAGTGGTTTTTTAGCATATTCCTTAAAAAAACTACATATAGCTAGCTTATCTCCTTTTCCAAAATATAGCATGAGCCGCGAATCACAAAATAATGCGACATAAATTTGGAATACTAACCCGTCAGATTAAAATATTAACTCTAGAAATGATTAAACAAATATAAGATTCTGTCAGTTGTTGTAATGATTATAAGTTTGTTTAAAGGGAAATTGCGTATAAATGGCACAAATAGTTACAGGGTGCTCGTAAAAATATATTGCTAGGATGCTTAAAACTCTCATTTGTGTTTTATTGTACGCATTATTTTATTCATAAAATCGTAGAAATTTCGTTAGTAAATAAAATCGTTCCAATCTACATTGATGCATTGCAAAAATATATCTATATTCTCTATCTGCCACAATATATGAAATATAACGCTTGTGAATAAATAAAATGATCATTATTTAAACGTTTAATTTTTTGTTTGACCTTTGTTTACCTTTTATCTAAGCCTCGCTGAAAAAACTTGTACAATTTTAATTCGCAGAGTGTGATTAAACCTTTATTTATAATTGATATTTATTCTAAACTTGTGAATATTAATATTCGAAACGAACATTAATATTCTCCCCTACGTTGACAGGTATCGTGTTCAATTAGAATGACATTCACAGTTCATTTTTAATTCAAATTGAAATATTTCAACACATTTTTTTAATCAAAGTTTTAAATAACTATCATGGCACTAGTTACAACGGATGGTTGAACCACCCCAAGCTAGACGTGCGCGTATAACTGAATGAAAACATGCATTCATATGTATACCAATTTATTTTTTTGTGCATTGAATATTATGTCACTACAAAATGCTGTACAGAATCGGCCAACTATCAACTATCCAACACATTAAAGTTCTAAATTCAGAAACATATCGGCTACAAGTTGAAAAAATTGTTCTCACACGCTATGGAACAAAACATATGACGAAGAAATGCTATTTTAATGCAAGAAAATATCGGAATGAAAAATAATTTGTTAAGTCTGCAGTAATCTAATTGTACCGAAAGTTTTTCTATTTCTCAAATGATAGAACTAAAAAATACTTCATGCAGTCAGCCTTCCATATAAAGATTAATGTAACATTTTGATTGGCAGTCACTGATTTGCTTATGTTCTTCTTTCATGCATTAAATATACTGTAAAGAGAACGAGTCAGTAGGTCAGTTTAGTGGAAAAAACTTAACTGTTTCCAAAATATATTCAGTCACATTCAGTGTGTCCAAAATATGTTCGGAACATTGTCCAAATTAGTGTGGAAGAGTCCGAAATGTCCGAAATGTGAAAAATTCATGCTGTGAAGAAATGTCATTTTCGAGTTTATGTCAATGTATATAACATACATTAACAGTTTTCTTTCAAGAACAGTAATTTTGGAGCCGACTCGTGCATTAAAAAACATAGGCAAGCAAATTTTTTTTGACGTTCACGTAATTTCACTTCCTCTAGGTGTCCAAAATTGGTTGGTTACCCTATACAAGGGGGTAACATAATTTTCGTAAGATTAGGGGGGGGGGGGTCATTTAGTTTGTATTGCAATATGGTTTGACATTTTTAGCAGGGAGTTTATTGAAGCAAATAATTGTTAACTAAGGAGGACAATTTTTATAACTATCTTAAAACGAGGAATAACTAGAGGGCGTGATTCAATTTTGTAAAGATTCGGGGAGATTAATTAGAGTTATTTTTGTGGTGGTAGAGTTGGGCATTTTCAATGTGATTATATAATATAATAGTTTGAACTAGAAGAGACAGAAAGAGTCAAATGCTTCAGGAAGATATTTGGTGGAAGGGGCGGAGGTAGGGGGTGATACTTCTGAGTGTAAGAGTCAGGGGAGGGAGGGTGGACAAAGATGGCAGTCAAGAAAGTTATTAACTTTCAGTTTCAGGCATCGGGAGATCAACGGCATAGGTTGCAGACTCGGGTGGCCTTCATCAGGAAGAATTATGTACTGGGACGCCGAGTGTTCCTCCTCGAGTCGGCAGGGGTGAGTACGAGTTGCGCGTGTGGTTTGTACGTAGGTCCCGTATTTGTTGGCTCATTCGACAGAGGTGTTTGGTGTCGCCTGGGAGTCGCATCAAACCTTAGTGGGTGTATGGTACAGACGGAAGAGGGCACTACGAGGGACATATAGAAGAGATCACGGCTTGCCAGAACGTCTCGAACCGGAACGTTTGGTGGACTTCCTCGGGCCCGTAGGGTGTCCATAAGCCGAGCCCTGGCGGAACTGTACTCGGTGCACGCCCAGACAATATGTGCTCGATATCGTGGTAGACGTCTCCATAAGCGCAGATACCACTACCAACGAGCCCAATGCGCGGGAGATGTGCATCCAGCGTGTAATGGTTTGCCGTCAGTCGGGACATCACACGAATGAAGTCGCGACCCACATCCATCCCCTTGAACCAAGGTTTCGTCGATACCTTAGGTACTATCGAATATAGCCATCTTCCTAGTTCACCATTGCTCCACGAGGTTTGCCAACTTTCGAGGGTTCTCTGATGAGTAATACTGAAAAATTCGTGGAAGCAAATTGGTCTTTCATAAACGTCACCTTCTCGGGCATCCACCTTAGCTAAGGAGTCCGCCTTCTCACTGCCCGGAATGGAACAATGAGGGTAAGGTAGCTCCCGTATTTTCCCCAAAAAATACGAGGAGTGCTTTCCACGTTTCATCGAGCGAATAGCTTCAATAAAAATCAAACTACACTAGTTTACAATGATTTGTATCCCCACAATATTTTTATCATTTCCATAGTAAAATGGCTCGCTGAAAACGAAAATGCGGTTGAAAAAATTCTGTATGGAACAGATTTTGAGATATTGCGAAAAAATCCATTTTTGTATTTTAAAAAATTGGCTCTTCACTTCATCACAAATATCTCCAGTTGTAATCTACCGATTTTAATGATTTTAATATCATTTGATCGACAATTGCAATACCTATCGATTATTCCTACAGCATTTTTTGGTCACTATTACAATTAGGTCTCTATTCACTAATTAATTAAAAAATAATTGCAATTTTCTGCAAAATTTAGGATTTTTTTTAATTTGACGGTAATTTACTCAAAGAAGAGCAATTTATTAAATATATTTTAGTCATGGGTATTGAAATATGATCAATTACGAAAGTAATGAGCGATTGTTGATTGGAATCGAAATAAAAATATAGAAGTTATGAGTATTTTTGTAAAACATACAAAAAGTCAATTTTTCAGAGTTTTGCCTTTCTCATATGGAAAGGTTATGCAATCGGTAGGAATTTAGACTTTTTATCCGAAGCCCACGAGGCCGAATCTCTTATGTCATTCGACTCAGTTCGTCGAGATCGGAAAATGTTTGTATGTGTGTATGTGTGTATGTATGTGTGCATGTGTCAAACAATCTCACCGATTTTTCTCCGAGATGGATGGACCGATTTAGTTTCAAATGAAAGATACTATCTTCCCATCTATTGCTATTGATTTTTTTATTGATCCGATGTCCGGTTTCGGAGTTACAGATTGAAGAGCACGATCACACAGTGAATTCCTATATAAACTGGTACCACCATGATGTCCAAATGATAAAATGTGCAACATTAGTTGGATTTGCGTGTCTAGATCATTGATGTCCCATCAAAATCGCTTTGACCACATTGGCCACCTATGATGGTTCTTGATGCCCCCGGGGAACTTGCCAAGTCCCTAAGTTAATGTCATACCTATTTCTCAGCGAATTCTTTACCGATTTTTACAAACTTGGTATCAAATAAAAGATACAACGTTCCCATTGACTACTATTGAATTTCTAAGTGATCCGACCTGTTCCAAAATTACATGGTAATGAGCACGAACACGCAGCAAATCCCGATTTCAACGTATACGGCGATGAATGTAAAAAAAGGTGTAAAGGTGAAAATTTTCCCAAAATGTGACCACAACTGCTTGGCCACATTGGCCACCATCGGCCCGCCGGTGGTGGAGGAACGCTACGTGGGAAGCTGAGCTGCAAGCAACCGGGCGGGTCATAGGTGGTGGATAATGCTTAATCGCGATAGCAACTAGTTGTGATTCGCGACCCGAACCAGCAGCGGGGGCTGACTGCGGGTGTGGTAGGACGAGGTAGTGGGCCCTATACGTCCTAGGCCTAAATACCACATGCCCTAAAGCAGCCCTGACAAGGCGAGCCAGTGCCGCCTTTAAATAAGCGCTTAGCCCAAATCCCTCTCCTCCCGTTAACCTTCCTTCCTTCCTTCCTTCTGCGGCTGTTCGCCCATCTAAATATGGAAGCTGTTCTTCAATGTCAGCTTCTTTCACCGAACAGCCTAGATAAGCCATGTAGTGTCGGTAGTGGTTGTTTCAACCGGCTAAGAATTACACTACGGACTACCTGTTTCAGTGGTAAAAATCTACCAAACAGGGAACCCCAATTCCATAGTGTCATGCGACCCGTGCTATGGGTAAAATTGTTGAGGGGGTTTAAAACATTCTCAATGGCGAACGGAGCCTGGGAAGAGTCGGGCGAACTCCCCAGTACGCTGCATTACGCAGCGGAACGTTCACTCTACACATCATTTTTTTTCACCGATGATCCACTTAATTTTGCCGAATTTTTGTTGGCTGGGTTTGCAGAGACTCTCGGCTGATGGTAGTTCGGTGAAGTTTTGTTGAGTCTCGATTATCAAATTTCGATGTGTACAGATGAACCTGCCCAGAGGCCGTGTGTTATCCGGCCTAGAATTGAGCCACTGGAGTCCTGCTGCCATGTCGTAGGAGGCGACTGAAAGTAGGAGACCCTAAGTCAAGGTGTAGTTCCGTGCCGAGGACTTAATGATTGGAGGGTCTAAAATATGCCAGTCGCGCACGGAGCATTTTGGGTTTTGCCCTTGCTGTGTTATGCGAATCTCTGACACAGTGGACCATTATTTTCTTCGCAAATCGTGGGAATCAAATGATCATGTCCCATTTAAACCTGATATGGCTCGCTAAATGCGTTAACATCCCAACTCGCTTGGTGTCCTCTAGTTGTTGTGCAATTTGTGGTGGAGATGAAATGTACAGTTCTCTAATCAACAATGGTTAGAATAGCACAAGTCAATCTCCAACATAAACGTAGGGGAATTATGGTTAAAACCGACACCTTAAGCTTAACACTTTTTCTAAGTTGCCACAAAACCAATAAAATTATAATTTTTATGCGAAATTCTTCTTCAGAAAATTCTTAACAAGACTTTATTTTTTCAGCGCTTCAAAAAATTAATTTCATTAAAAAATATTGGTTGTAAAACTTGGAAAACAAAGTGACTTTTTGTAAGCACTGCGGGTAAAACCGACACCCCATAGGGGCCATGCATAAATGACGTAGCATTTTGGGGGGTAGGGAGGGTATGCCAAATTTGTGATGAAGTGTGACGAGGGGGAGGGTAGGGTCAGAAGTTGTGCGACGTAGCATTAAGTTTAAAACCCATTGTTTAGAGAAAACAATTTAATGATCATCCATTCCCAAGAGAAATAAATTTAAATTCAAACAAGTTACTTTTGATGCGGTTTTTCATGAGGTAAATTTTACGATTCGCGGAATTGCAAGTTCGCGAAAATACAAAAAGATTTTGTATGCGGATTTAACTAGCTACATTAGTTAGCTAATGTTGCTAATTAGTAGACTTAGTTTGAAAGCTGAATTAAATTTTCACTTCGGATTCAACCAATCAAAATTTAGTAGTTTAGTAGTAATCATTGGCGGCTGCACGATTGTGAACTGAGAGAACTTCTCTTCATGCTCCCTTTGACTTATAAAATTCAAAACAAAACTATCAACACTATATTTGTCATGAAATGGGCTTATTTTACACGCAATTTGCTGTTATAATGAAAATGTTGATAAAAGTCGTCAAACATTTTGAAAGGACATGTAGGTATTTAAAATAATTGAAAAACATATGTAATTTTTTTTCATCTCTCGGGCGCTTTGCATGGGATGATGGGGAGGGGGTAGGTAAATGCTACGTTTTTTACGAGGGGGAGGTTAGAATTTTGTGACCAAATGCTACGTGGGGGGAGGGAGGGGTCAAAAATCGCCGAAAAAAAGCTACGTCATTTGTGTACGGCCCCATAGGGGTAAGATCGACACCCCCTTTAATTTATTTTCTCTCCACTTTATTAAAATCTTTATCTTTATTAAAAATGAGATATATGCGTGAGTAATAAAGTGTGAGTATGTATGATGCAAATATGTGCTTTTTATTGCTTCATCATGTAGTGAGGGGAAGAAAGTTCGAAAGCGTAGTACTATAAATAAGAGTATTTTATGCTATAGGATTATTTATTGATATGAGTATTTCCAAATAATCCTTGCGCACATCATTGCAACCTCCAGTGTCATTTTATTTCGTAAGAGAAGATTTTCAAGCGTTCTACGTTCTGCTAATTGGATTCATTCACTTATAAGTGACACACACACTTCTTAATAAAACTATCTTTTTCAGATTTGATTTTTCGGACTCTGAGCATCAACGATCTATTGGGGTATACATAATATCATTGTCTTATTGTGATAAAATTCGTCTATGACAAACCAAGAGAACACTAGAAATTCGGTTTGATGACCTTTTTGCAGAAATAGCAAAAGCTTCGTTAGAATCAGATAAGCAAAAATTCCAATTTTTGATTTTTAAAGAGACTTACAAGAAATAAACACAATAAAAGTATTTCTGTGTATTTCTGCTAATACTATAGTGTTCTAATAGGCTAATTAAAGTGTCACAAAGATCCCCAGTATTTTGAAATGAATCGCAACTATACACAACCTTCTTAACAGGGTGTCGGTTTTACCCTAACCATAGGGTGTCGGTTTTACCCCAACAGCGCACATTTTTTTATAAAAGAAATTAAAAATATTGAATTTTTCAAACTCGTCTTCAATGCACCTAGTTGATCATAGGACAGGCCGATAATAATAGGTACTGAAAAATGGGGTGATTTGAAAAGCATTCGTTCGGTTAAAACCTTAAAATCTACCAACGAAATTTTACATCCAGACGAGTATGAACGCTGCTGTCGAATGTTTTGTTAATTTGTATGACATTCGGCACACTAACGTAAATCCAATTTTTCTTCAAATGCTCTAAATAAACGTACTAATAATATTGTATCATTATTAAATGAATAAAAATTTGATTTCTAGGAAAAGTTGTGGGGTGTCGGTTTTACCCACAGTGTCGGTTTTTCCCACAATTCCCCTACAGCAACTATGAATTTATCTCGACTCATGCAGGAAGGTAAAGCTTCCATAGCATTGGTTCAAGAACCGTATTTCCATAAAGGAAACTTCTATTTTGGAAAGTTACTTAACACTGCCTTCATTGCTTACAACAAGACAGGCATGACTAACCCACGTGAAATGCCTCGTGCTTGCATTCTTGCAAATAAGGCTATTGACGCGTGTCTCATATCGGAGCTCACAACTCGCGATATCTGTGTTGTCACAGTTACATTGACTGTCGGAAACGTAGACAAAAAATATATATATTGTTCAGCATACCTACCGCATAACGAATCATCTCCTTCTGATGATTTCAAAAGCGTTGTATCATATTGTAGCAGAAATGGGCTTCCGCTCATTATCGGCAGTGATGCGAATGCTCATCACATCATTTGGGGCAGCTCAGACATCAATCTGAGAGGCTCTGAACTGATGGAGTACATAAGTAGCACAAATCTCCATATTCTGAATGTGGGAAACCGACCAACTTTTGCGAGGTCTGGGAGGGAGGAGGTGTTAGACATAACACTTTGCTCTGATAGAATTTTGCATGAACTGGGAAATTGGCAGGTTCCAAATGAAACTGAACCGTCTCTATCCGATCACAAATATATATTTTTCGAGCATTTTGATGTCACCTTCAATGTGGTGACATATCGTAATCCTAAGTCTACAAACTGGGACCTCTTTTTGGAAAACTTAGCGACTAAATTTCATGGATATTTTCCAACAATTAGTCAACTAGACGACTTAGATGACGTCGTGGATACGACAAACTCATTCATATTAGCATCCTACGAAGAAGCTTGTCCACTTCGTACTGTTAAATCGACTAGGGGAACCCCTTGGTGGAGGGCTGAGCTTGATAGAATGAAGAAAGTTATGAGAAGAGCTTGGAACCGGCGTCAGCGTGATGACTCCAGGGCTTTCAGGTCAGCTCGTAGTGCATATAAGAAATGTCTTAGATCTGCAGAACGGGCTGGCTGGCAAAGCCTATGCACTAATGTCTCTAGTCTGAACGAGGCTAGCAGATTAAATAAAATTCTCTCCAAATCGAATGATTTTCAGATGAACTCCTTGAAAACCAGAGATGGTGTTTATGTGACAGACGAAAAAGATGTTCTTAATTGTCTCTTCGACACACACTTTCCAGGTTGTATCGATCCGGAGTTGATCAATGTTCACAGATCTCATTCTGGTGATTCGGACTCGTGGGCGCTAGCACGCACATTGGTTTCCACTGAATCGGTCAAGTGGGCAGTTGACAGCTTTGCTCCATACAAATCACCCGGAAAAGATGGAATACTTCCCGTGCTACTGCAAAAGGGATTTGATATTCTTAAACATGTCTTGAAAAAGATTTTGCTTTCCAGTCTTGCTACCGGGTATATCCCGAAAGCATGGCGAGAAATAACTGTTAGATTTATTCCCAAAGGGGGGCGCTCAAGCTATGAAGAAGCCAAGAGTTTTAGGCCTATCAGCTTAAGTTCTTTTCTTCTGAAAGCTTTGGAACGGATAATCGATCATCACATCAGGAACGTTAGTTTAGTTGAATATCCTCTGCACAAAATGCAACATGCATATCAGTGTGGGAAATCTACGATCACTCTGCTTCACGATGTTGTTTACAACATTGAGAAAGCCTTCTCGCTCAAGCAATCTAGCTTGGGTGTATTCCTAGATATTGCGTATGCTTCCCCCACTGCGGGGACACGAGAATTAGGTGAAGCCGTCTCCTTAGGGAATATGGTAAAAAACCACACTAAGTTAAATCAAAGTTTCGATTCTGTACAGCATTATAAACTCTCAGAAACAGAACCTCTGCTCTAACGGGACGACAACCGTTAGCAGTCGTTTTATGCGACCATAAGTAATGTTTGCTTTGTTGTAATTCCAAAGTAGGTTTTGAATCCTTGTGCACAAAGTGGTTTTTTAGCATATTCCTTAAAAAAAACTACATATAGCTAGCTTATCTCCTTTTCCAAAATATAGCATGAGCCGCGAATCACAAAATAATGCGACATAAATTTGGAATACTAACCCGTCAGATTAAAATATTAACTCTAGAAATGATTAAACAAATATAAGATTCTGTCAGTTGTTGTAATGATTATAAGTTTGTTTAAAGGGAAATTGCGTATAAATGGCACAAATAGTTACAGGGTGCTCGTAAAAATATATTGCTAGGATGCTTAAAACTCTCATTTGTGTTTTATTGTACGCATTATTTTATTCATAAAATCGTAGAAATTTCGTTAGTAAATAAAATCGTTCCAATCTACATTGATGCATTGCAAAAATATATCTATATTCTCTATCTGCCACAATATATGAAATATAACGCTTGTGAATAAATAAAATGATCATTATTTAAACGTTTAATTTTTTGTTTGACCTTTGTTTACCTTTTATCTAAGCCTCGCTGAAAAAACTTGTACAATTTTAATTCGCAGAGTGTGATTAAACCTTTATTTATAATTGATATTTATTCTAAACTTGTGAATATTAATATTCGAAACGAATATTAATATTCTCCCCTACGTTGACAGGTATCGTGTTCAATTAGAATGACATTCACAGTTCATTTTTAATTCAAATTGAAATATTTCAACACATTTTTTTAATCAAAGTTTTAAATAACTATCATGGCACTAGTTACAACGGATGGTTGAACCACCCCAAGCTAGACGTGCGCGTATAACTGAATGAAAACATGCATTCATATGTATACCAATTTATTTTTTTGTGCATTGAATATTATGTCACTACAAAATGCTGTACAGAATCGGCCAACTATCAACTATCCAACACATTAAAGTTCTAAATTCAGAAACATATCGGCTACAAGTTGAAAAAATTGTTCTCACACGCTATGGAACAAAACATATGACGAAGAAATGCTATTTTAATGCAAGAAAATATCGGAATGAAAAATAATTTGTTAAGTCTGCAGTAATCTAATTGTACCGAAAGTTTTTCTATTTCTCAAATGATAGAACTAAAAAATACTTCATGCAGTCAGCCTTCCATATAAAGATTAATGTAACATTTTGATTGGCAGTCACTGATTTGCTTATGTTCTTCTTTCATGCATTAAATATACTGTAAAGAGAACGAGTCAGTAGGTCAGTTTAGTGGAAAAAACTTAACTGTTTCCAAAATATATTCAGTCACATTCAGTGTGTCCAAAATATGTTCGGAACATTGTCCAAATTAGTGTGGAAGAGTCCGAAATGTCCGAAATGTGAAAAATTCATGCTGTGAAGAAATGTCATTTTCGAGTTTATGTCAATGTATATAACATACATTAACAGTTTTCTTTCAAGAACAGTAATTTTGGAGCCGACTCGTGCATTAAAAAACATAGGCAAGCAAATTTTTTTTTGACGTTCACGTAATTTCACTTCCTCTAGGTGTCCAAAATTGGTTGGTTACCCTATACAAGGGGGTAACATAATTTTCGTAAGATTAGGGGGGGGGGGGTCATTTAGTTTGTATTGCAATATGGTTTGACATTTTTAGCAGGGAGTTTATTGAAGCAAATAATTGTTAACTAAGGAGGACAATTTTTATAACTATCTTAAAACGAGGAATAACTAGAGGGCGTGATTCAATTTTGTAAAGATTCGGGGAGATTAATTAGAGTTATTTTTGTGGTGGTAGAGTTGGGCATTTTCAATGTGATTATATAATATAATAGTTTGAACTAGAAGAGACAGAAAGAGTCAAATGCTTCAGGAAGATATTTGGTGGAAGGGGCGGAGGTAGGGGGTGATACTTCTGAGTGTAAGAGTCAGGGGAGGGAGGGTGGACAAAGATGGCAGTCAAGAAAGTTATTAACTTTCAGTTTCAGGCATCGGGAGATCAACGGCATAGGTTGCAGACTCGGGTGGCCTTCATCAGGAAGAATTATGTACTGGGACGCCGAGTGTTCCTCCTCGAGTCGGCAGGGGTGAGTACGAGTTGCGCGTGTGGTTTGTACGTAGGTCCCGTATTTGTTGGCTCATTCGACAGAGGTGTTTGGTGTCGCCTGGGAGTCGCATCAAACCTTAGTGGGTGTATGGTACAGACGGAAGAGGGCACTACGAGGGACATATAGAAGAGATCACGGCTTGCCAGAACGTCTCGAACCGGAACGTTTGGTGGACTTCCTCGGGCCCGTAGGGTGTCCATAAGCCGAGCCCTGGCGGAACTGTACTCGGTGCACGCCCAGACAATATGTGCTCGATATCGTGGTAGACGTCTCCATAAGCGCAGATACCACTACCAACGAGCCCAATGCGCGGGAGATGTGCATCCAGCGTGTAATGGTTTGCCGTCAGTCGGGACATCACACGAATGAAGTCGCGACCCACATCCATCCCCTTGAACCAAGGTTTCGTCGATACCTTAGGTACTATCGAATATAGCCATCTTCCTAGTTCACCATTGCTCCACGAGGTTTGCCAACTTTCGAGGGTTCTCTGATGAGTAATACTGAAAAATTCGTGGAAGCAAATTGGTCTTTCATAAACGTCACCTTCTCGGGCATCCACCTTAGCTAAGGAGTCCGCCTTCTCACTGCCCGGAATGGAACAATGAGGGTAAGGTAGCTCCCGTATTTTCCCCAAAAAATACGAGGAGTGCTTTCCACGTTTCATCGAGCGAATAGCGTCAATAGAAATCAAACTACACTAGTTTACAATGATTTGTATCCCCACAATATTTTTATCATTTCCATAGTAAAATGGCTCGCTGAAAACGAAAATGCGGTTGAAAAAATTCTGTATGGAACAGATTTTGAGATATTGCGAAAAAATCCATTTTTGTATTTTAAAAAATTGGCTCTTCACTTCATCACAAATATCTCCAGTTGTAATCTACCGATTTTAATGATTTTAATATCATTTGATCGACAATTGCAATACCTATCGATTATTCCTACAGCATTTTTTGGTCACTATTACAATTAGGTCTCTATTCACTAATTAATTAAAAAATAATTGCAATTTTCTGCAAAATTTAGGATTTTTTTTTAATTTGACGGTAATTTACTCAAAGAAGAGCAATTTATTAAATATATTTTAGTCATGGGTATTGAAATATGATCAATTACGAAAGTAATGAGCGATTGTTGATTGGAATCGAAATAAAAATATAGAAGTTATGAGTATTTTTGTAAAACATACAAAAAGTCAATTTTTCAGAGTTTTGCCTTTCTCATATGGAAAGGTTATGCAATCGGTAGGAATTTAGACTTTTTATCCGAAGCCCACGAGGCCGAATCTCTTATGTCATTCGACTCAGTTCGTCGAGATCGGAAAATGCTTGTATGTGTGTATGTGTGTATGTATGTGTGCATGTGTCAAACAATCTCACCGATTTTTCTCCGAGGTGGATGGACCGATTTAGTTTCAAATGAAAGATACTATCTTCCCATCTATTGCTATTGATTTTTTTATTGATCCGATGTCCGGTTTCGGAGTTACAGATTGAAGAGCACGATCACACAGTGAATTCCTATATAAACTGGTACCACCATGATGTCCAAATGATAAAATGTGCAACATTAGTTGGATTTGCGTGTCTAGATCATTGATGTCCCATCAAAATCGCTTTGACCACATTGGCCACCTATGATGGTTCTTGATGCCCCCGGGGAACTTGCCAAGTCCCTAAGTTAATGTCATACCTATTTCTCAGCGAATTCTTTACCGATTTTTACAAACTTGGTATCAAATAAAAGATACAACGTTCCCATTGACTACTATTGAATTTCTAAGTGATCCGACCTGTTCCAAAATTACATGGTAATGAGCACGAACACGCAGCAAATCCCGATTTCAACGTATACGGCGATGAATGTAAAAAGGTGAAAATTTTCCCAAAATGTGACCACAACTGCTTGGCCACATTGGCCAGCATCGACCCGCCGGTGGTGGAGGAACGCTACGTGGGAAGCTGAGCTGCAAGCAACCGGGCGGGTCATAGGTGGTGGATAATGCTTAATCGCGATAGCAACTAGTTGTGATTCGCGACCCGAACCAGCAGCGGGGGCTGACTGCGGGTGTGGTAGGACGAGGTAGTGGGCCCTATACGTCCTAGGCCTAAATACCACATGCCCTAAAGCAGCCCTGACAAGGCGAGCCAGTGCCGCCTTTAAATAAGCGCTTAGCCCAAATCCCTCTCCTCCCGTTAACCTTCCTTCCTTCCTTCCTTCTGCGGCTGTTCGCCCATCTAAATATGGAAGCTGTTCTTCAATGTCAGCTTCTTTCACCGAACAGCCTAGATAAGCCATGTAGTGTCGGTAGTGGTTGTTTCAACCGGCTAAGAATTACACTACGGACTACCTGTTTCAGTGGTAAAAATCTACCAAACAGGGAACCCCAATTCCATAGTGTCATGCGACCCGTGCTATGGGTAAAATTGTTGAGGGGGTTTAAAACATTCTCAATGGCGAACGGAGCCTGGGAAGAGTCGGGCGAACTCCCCAGTACGCTGCATTACGCAGCGGAACGTTCACTCTACACACCATTTTTTTTCACCGATGATCCACTTAATTTTGCCGAATTTTTGTTGGCTGGGGGTTTGCAGAGACTCTCGGCTGATGGTAGTTCGGTGAAGTTTTGTTGAGTCTCGATTATCAAATTTCGATGTGTACAGATGAACCTGCCCAGAGGCCGTGTGTTATCCGGCCTAGAATTGAGCCACTGGAGTCCTGCTGCCATGTCGTAGGAGGCGACTGAAAGTAGGAGACCCTAAGTCAAGGTGTAGTTCCGTGCCGAGGACTTAATGATTGGAGGGTCTAAAATATGCCAGTCGCGCACGGAGCATTTTGGGTTTTGCCCTTGCTGTGTTATGCGAATCTCTGACACTAGGGTTCGCAGTACCGACCCTTTTTGGCGAGAACCGGTACTACGGTACTGAAGCCCTCAGTACCGGTAGTACCGGTAAAGTACCGGTACTTGAATATTTTTTAAAAAAATCGAAAAAAGCTTCAAACTGAAATTGAATGCTCAAACTGATGATCTTATTCTCAGACGATTGATTTTTGCTGATCAAAAACATGTTTATTGTTTTTAATTGCTTCGGAATGGCAAGACTCATTTCACAGAAGATATTTTTCGTATAGGGCACCTTCTTTTATTTCGAAATCTAGGCCACTTTGAAATCAATAACTGCTAAGTGGTGCGATTTTCGTCGACTTGAACAGATGGTAAATGTATGAAACCCTATTAACAACAGTAAATCAAAGCGAGAATGGCAGTAAATCCGAGCAGTTTAATAGCATTTCCTCTCTTGCTTTTCTGAAAATTGGTTTCGAACTTTATGTCGTTTGCCTACGATTCTCTAACGCATATCCAGGCTCTTTGCTTTCCTGTAAACTATGGAGTTTTGCTGAATTTTCCAATCACCAATAATTACAAATCGCCCCATTTGAAGCAGTTCACCAAGTCTAAAACTGTTAGCTACTGAATCGCTGTTTGTTCTACTATAGATAAAGGTTTAAGAGCAAACCAAATACAGACATGACTTAGACCACATTCTTATTACGCGCCACCCAGTGAATAATGGAAACCAATCAGAATGTCGCTAATAAAATTTTAACTTCTAGAATTATTATGATGATGGCCCCACCTCGTTCCCACACAAAGGTGTTATCTCAACGATTTATCTAGAAGGCAAATTAATATAATTAAACGTTATCTTGCAGACCGATATTTTGAAACAGATCCCCCTACTGAGTTAACATATTTGTCATAAAAATTGTTTAGTACCGAAAATACCGGTACTGGCTTTTGTTCAGTACCGGTATTACGGTACCAAAAATGGGTCGGTATTCCCGGGATTTTCGGTACCGGTATTACCGGTACCACAACCCTATCTGACACAGTGGACCATTATTTTCTTCGCAAATCGTGGGAATCAAATGATCATGTCCCATTTAAACCTGATATGGCTCGCTAAATGCGTTAACATCCCAACTCGCTTGGTGTCCTCTAGTTGTTGTGCAATTTGTGGTGGAGATGAAATGTACAGTTCTCTAATCAACAATGGTTAGAATAGCACAAGTCAATCTCCAACATAAACGTACAGCAACTATGAATTTATCTCGACTCATGCAGGAAGGTAAAGCTTCCATAGCATTGGTTCAAGAACCGTATTTCCATAAAGGAAACTTCTATTTTGGAAAGTTACTTAACACTGCCTTCATTGCTTACAACAAGACAGGCATGACTAACCCACGTGAAATGCCTCGTGCTTGCATTCTTGCAAATAAGGCTATTGACGCGTGTCTCATATCGGAGCTCACAACTCGCGATATCTGTGTTGTCACAGTTACATTGACTGTCGGAAACGTAGACAAAAAATATATATATTGTTCAGCATACCTACCGCATAACGAATCATCTCCTTCTGATGATTTCAAAAGCGTTGTATCATATTGTAGCAGAAATGGGCTTCCGCTCATTATCGGCAGTGATGCGAATGCTCATCACATCATTTGGGGCAGCTCAGACATCAATCTGAGAGGCTCTGAACTGATGGAGTACATAAGTAGCACAAATCTCCATATTCTGAATGTGGGAAACCGACCAACTTTTGCGAGGTCTGGGAGGGAGGAGGTGTTAGACATAACACTTTGCTCTGATAGAATTTTGCATGAACTGGGAAATTGGCAGGTTCCAAATGAAACTGAACCGTCTCTATCCGATCATAAATATATATTTTTCGAGCATTTTGATGTCACCTTCAATGTGGTGACATATCGTAATCCTAAGTCTACAAACTGGGACCTCTTTTTGGAAAACTTAGCGACTAAATTTCATGGATATTTTCCAACAATTAGTCAACTAGACGACTTAGATGACGTCGTGGATACGACAAACTCATTCATATTAGCATCCTACGAAGAAGCTTGTCCACTTCGTACTGTTAAATCGACTAGGGGAACCCCTTGGTGGAGGGCTGAGCTTGATAGAATGAAGAAAGTTATGAGAAGAGCTTGGAACCGGCGTCAGCGTGATGACTCCAGGGCTTTCAGGTCAGCTCGTAGTGCATATAAGAAATGTCTTAGATCTGCAGAACGGGCTGGCTGGCAAAGCCTATGCACTAATGTCTCTAGTCTGAACGAGGCTAGCAGATTAAATAAAATTCTCTCCAAATCGAATGATTTTCAGATGAACTCCTTGAAAACCAGAGATGGTGTTTATGTGACAGACGAAAAAGATGTTCTTAATTGTCTCTTCGACACACACTTTCCAGGTTGTATCGATCCGGAGTTGATCAATGTTCACAGATCTCATTCTGGTGATTCGGACTCGTGGGCGCTAGCACGCACATTGGTTTCCACTGAATCGGTCAAGTGGGCAGTTGACAGCTTTGCTCCATACAAATCACCTGGAAAAGATGGAATACTTCCCGTGCTACTGCAAAAGGGATTTGATATTCTTAAACATGTCTTGAAAAAAATTTTGCTTTCCAGTCTTGCTACCGGGTATATCCCGAAAGCATGGCGAGAAATAACTGTTAGATTTATTCCCAAAGGGGGGCGCTCAAGCTATGAAGAAGCCAAGAGTTTTAGGCCTATCAGCTTAAGTTCTTTTCTTCTGAAAGCTTTGGAACGGATAATCGATCATCACATCAGGAACGTTAGTTTAGTTGAATATCCTCTGCACAAAATGCAACATGCATATCAGTGTGGGAAATCTACGATCACTCTGCTTCACGATGTTGTTTACAACATTGAGAAAGCCTTCTCGCTCAAGCAATCTAGCTTGGGTGTATTCCTAGATATTGAGGGTGCTTTTGACAATGTGTCCTTCCAGTCTATTCTGTAAGCGACGTGCGGTCATGGGATACCTGCATGTATCTCAGGTTGGATAAACGCAATGCTTAGTAACCGCATACTTTGCTCGTCACTGCGACAGGCTGAGATACGGAAGTTGAGTATTTGCGGTTGTCCTCAGGGCGGCGTTCTGTCACCTTTGTTATGGAACTTAGTAGCTGACGGCTTGTTGAAGAAACTCAATGAGCTTGGATTTCCAACCTACGGGTTTGCTGACGATTACCAAATACTAATTACTGGATTTTGCATCGGAACAATCTTTGACTTGATGCAACAGGCATTAAGAGCTGTCGAACAGTGGTGTCGACAAGTTAAACTATCAGTTAACCCAAGCAAAACTTCAATGGTTCTTTTCACGAAGAAGCGAATAACAACCGGGGTTCGTCCCTTGCAGTTCTTTGATTCTGAGCTGCTGTGTGCAGATCAAGTCAAATACGTTGGAGTCATATTGGATTCCAAACTGAATTGGTCTGCTCACATTGAGTTCAGAGTCAAGAAAGCGTGCATGGCCTTCGGGCAGTGCAGACGAACTTTTGGAAAGACCTGGGGTCTCAAACCTAAATACATCTATTGGATTTACACGACAATTGTACGTCCAATACTGTCATACGGATGCCTTGTGTGGTGGCAGAGGGGAGAGGTGGTGACAGTCCAGTCAAAGCTAAACCATCTGCAAAGAATGGCGCTCATGGCGTTGACTGGTGCTTTCACCACGACTCCGACTGCTGCTCTTGAGGCACTTCTAAATATCAAACCATTACACATACACTTAAAACAAGAAGCACTATCATGTGCATACAGACTGCAGGTTACTGGGCTTTGGAACAGTAATCATGTTGATCTTGCTACCAGTCATACACGATTGTGGTCACAAATGGTTACATGGGGTGAAGATATTCTTGCTCCCAGCGATATTACACTCACTTGTAGTTTTCCTTACAGGACATTTCATGTGAAGATTCCCTCTCGAGAGGAGTGGTTGTCTGGCTTTATGGAAAGACAACAACAAACGCAAGTGGTTTGTTACACTGACGGTTCTCTGATGGAGGGACGTGCTGGTGCTGGTGTCTACTGTCGTGAAATGAGATTGGAACAATCTCACTCACTAGGTAAATACTGTACTGTATTCCAAGCAGAAATCTTTGCGATTATGTGCGGGGTGCAATCGGCCCTTCAACTGAGTTTGTCCGGCAGAGTTATAAACTTCTGCTCCGATAGTCAGGCTGCAATCAAGGCCCTTAGCTCAGACAAATCCCGGTCCAAGCTAGTGATCGCGTGCCGAACCCAAATCGAAGAACTAAGCATTGTCAACACTATCTACCTTGTCTGGGTGCCCGGACATTGCGGTATTACTGGAAATGAATGGGCTGACGAATTGGCCAGGGCAGGTTCAGCGATTGACTTCGTTGGTCCTGAGCCCGCGCTGCCAATTTCGACAAGTTGGATAAGGGAAAAAATACGGTCCTGGGCTTCGTCCGAGCACCGCAATTATTGGAGAAATCTACAAACGTGTCGCCAAACAAAGGCGTTTCTAGAACAACCATGCCCAGTGGTTTCGAAAAATCTCTTACATTTTTCGAAGCTCCACTGCGGCATGCTGACCAGGGCTTTAACCGGCCACTGCAAACTCAATTATCACATGGCAACTATTCAGCGCGCTGAGTCTTTTTCATGTGATCTTTGTGAATCCGACTACGGAACTTCATATCATCTGATATGCAACAGCCCAGCGCTAGCGCAATTGCGATTACGAGTCTTCAGCCGTCCTTATATAGACGAAACCATGTTTGGTCGACTGAAACTCAGAGACATACTAAAGTTTCTTATCCAATGTGGTAAAGAGCTTTAGGCTTATTCGCAGGCAAGTTGAACTACTTGTGAGTTTAATTTACCTGTTGTTTATTTTTTGTTTTGTGCTGTTTTTCCCACCCTTCCAAGTCTACTTCCCCACACCTCCTTGTCCTTTCCTTCCGCTCAGGAAATGATGAAAACACACGGCAAGGCACAAATCCCCGACTATGTACGGGGAACGTGCCATTTGAGCCAATATATTCTGATTCCTGATTCCCATTGACTACTATTGAATTTCTAAGTGATCCGACCTGTTCCAAAATTACATGGTAATGAGCACGAATACGCAGCAAATCCCGATTTCAACGTATACGGCGATGAATGTAAAAAGGTGAAAATTTTCCCAAAATGTGACCACAACTGCTTGGCCACATTGGCCACCATCGACGGTTCCGGAAGCTCCGGCGGAAGAATTCAAATTCAGAATAACAGGTACATTTCTCAGTGATGACTGAACCGATTTGACCAAACTTAGTCTTAAATGAACGGTGTTACGTCACTTAAAACTGTTATTAAATTTTTTCCTTTTTTATTTCGACTATGTTAGTCACATTTTCTTTTTTACGTTTTAACGACATTCAATTAGCTAGAGATTACTGGGTAGGGAAAGTTATGAAACTTAGAGCCATAGTACTCAAGTGAGAGCAAGGATGTGAAGTAAACAGATCGGAAAACTAGAAGTGGCAGGGTCATTAGAACAGGCTTAATATCGTGCGGGCTTAATTTTTGCCTTCTGATAATGAGGGTCGAGCTTAGGCAGAATAACTACGAATCACCCGAGTTCACTATCATGTGTCCTTGATAAAGGTAGACGTATCTATCTTTACCGTGACAACCGGCAAAAATTAAGCCACGCAAGATCACCACTGAAAACCTGTCGACGATTAGCATCAATCTGAATGATGATTGCTGCTGTTCATCTCTGTATGCCTTTTGCATGCCGGGATAGATTTTTATTAGACTATTGTCACTGTTCTTACAGTCGTGGCGGGTTTGCTACATTGTGTAAGGCAATGGCTGTGTCTACAGCGGCTACCCACCGCTGCCGATGGATTCCCATCAGTTTCTTTTTCTTTTTTCCTTTTTTATTTCGACTATGTTAGTCACATTTTCTTTTTTACGTTTTAACGACATTCAATTAGCTAGAGATTACTGGGTAGGGAAAGTTATGAAACTTAGAGCCATAGTACTCAAGTGAGAGCAAGGATGTGAAGTAAACAGATCGGAAAACTAGAAGTGGCAGGGTCATTAGAACAGGCTTAATATCGTGCGGGCTTAATTTTTGCCTTCTGATAATGAGGGTCGAGCTTAGGCAGAATAACTACGAATCACCCGAGTTCACTATCATGTGTCCTTGATAAAGGTAGACGTATCTATCTTTACCGTGACAACCGGCAAAAATTAAGCCACGCAAGATCACCACTGAAAACCTGTCGACGATTAGCATCAATCTGAATGATGATTGCTGCTGTTCATCTCTGTATGCCTTTTGCATGCCGGGATAGATTTTTATTAGACTATTGTCACTGTTCTTACAGTCGTGGCGGGTTTGCTACATTGTGTAAGGCAATGGCTGTGTCTACAGCGGCTACCCACCGCTGCCGATGGATTCCCATCAGTTTCTTTTTCTTTTTTCCTTTTTTATTTCGACTATGTTAGTCACATTTTCTTTTTTACGTTTTAACGACATTCAATTAGCTAGAGATTACTGGGTAGGGAAAGTTATGAAACTTAGAGCCATAGTACTCAAGTGAGAGCAAGGATGTGAAGTAAACAGATCGGAAAACTAGAAGTGGCAGGGTCATTAGAACAGGCTTAATATCGTGCGGGCTTAATTTTTGCCTTCTGATAATGAGGGTCGAGCTTAGGCAGAATAACTACGAATCACCCGAGTTCACTATCATGTGTCCTTGATAAAGGTAGACGTATCTATCTTTACCGTGACAACCGGCAAAAATTAAGCCACGCAAGATCACCACTGAAAACCTGTCGACGATTAGCATCAATCTGAATGATGATTGCTGCTGTTCATCTCTGTATGCCTTTTGCATGCCGGGATAGATTTTTATTAGACTATTGTCACTGTTCTTACAGTCGTGGCGGGTTTGCTACATTGTGTAAGGCAATGGCTGTGTCTACAGCGGCTACCCACCGCTGCCGATGGATTCCCATCAGTTTCTTTTTCTTTTTTCCTTTTTTATTTCGACTATGTTAGTCACATTTTCTTTTTTACGTTTTAACGACATTCAATTAGCTAGAGATTACTGGGTAGGGAAAGTTATGAAACTTAGAGCCATAGTACTCAAGTGAGAGCAAGGATGTGAAGTAAACAGATCGGAAAACTAGAAGTGGCAGGGTCATTAGAACAGGCTTAATATCGTGCGGGCTTAATTTTTGCCTTCTGATAATGAGGGTCGAGCTTAGGCAGAATAACTACGAATCACCCGAGTTCACTATCATGTGTCCTTGATAAAGGTAGACGTATCTATCTTTACCGTGACAACCGGCAAAAATTAAGCCACGCAAGATCACCACTGAAAACCTGTCGACGATTAGCATCAATCTGAATGATGATTGCTGCTGTTCATCTCTGTATGCCTTTTGCATGCCGGGATAGATTTTTATTAGACTATTGTCACTGTTCTTACAGTCGTGGCGGGTTTGCTACATTGTGTAAGGCAATGGCTGTGTCTACAGCGGCTACCCACCGCTGCCGATGGATTCCCATCAGTTTCTTTTTCTTTTTTCCTTTTTTATTTCGACTATGTTAGTCACATTTTCTTTTTTACGTTTTAACGACATTCAATTAGCTAGAGATTACTGGGTAGGGAAAGTTATGAAACTTAGAGCCATAGTACTCAAGTGAGAGCAAGGATGTGAAGTAAACAGATCGGAAAACTAGAAGTGGCAGGGTCATTAGAACAGGCTTAATATCGTGCGGGCTTAATTTTTGCCTTCTGATAATGAGGGTCGAGCTTAGGCAGAATAACTACGAATCACCCGAGTTCACTATCATGTGTCCTTGATAAAGGTAGACGTATCTATCTTTACCGTGACAACCGGCAAAAATTAAGCCACGCAAGATCACCACTGAAAACCTGTCGACGATTAGCATCAATCTGAATGATGATTGCTGCTGTTCATCTCTGTATGCCTTTTGCATGCCGGGATAGATTTTTATTAGACTATTGTCACTGTTCTTACAGTCGTGGCGGGTTTGCTACATTGTGTAAGGCAATGGCTGTGTCTACAGCGGCTACCCACCGCTGCCGATGGATTCCCATCAGTTTCTTTTTCTTTTTTCCTTTTTTATTTCGACTATGTTAGTCACATTTTTTTCAGTCTAATAAAAATCTATCCCGGCATGCAAAAGGCATACAGAGATGAACAGCAGCAATCATCATTCAGATTGATGCTAATCGTCGACAGGTTTTCAGTGGTGATCTTGCGTGGCTTAATTTTTGCCGGTTGTCACGGTAAAGATAGATACGTCTACCTTTATCAAGGACACATGATAGTGAACTCGGGTGATTCGTAGTTATTCTGCCTAAGCTCGACCCTCATTATCAGAAGGCAAAAATTAAGCCCGCACGATATTAAGCCTGTTCTAATGACCCTGCCACTTCTAGTTTTCCGATCTGTTTACTTCACATCCTTGCTCTCACTTGAGTACTATGGCTCTAAGTTTCATAACTTTCCCTACCCAGTAATCTCTAGCTAATTGAATGTCGTTAAAACGTAAAAAAGAAAATGTGACTAACATAGTCGAAATAAAAAAGGAAAAAAGAAAAAGAAACTGATGGGAATCCATCGGCAGCGGTGGGTAGCCGCTGTAGACACAGCCATTGCCTTACACAATGTAGCAAACCCGCCACGACTGTAAGAACAGTGACAATAGTCTAATAAAAATCTATCCCGGCATGCAAAAGGCATACAGAGATGAACAGCAGCAATCATCATTCAGATTGATGCTAATCGTCGACAGGTTTTCAGTGGTGATCTTGCGTGGCTTAATTTTTGCCGGTTGTCACGGTAAAGATAGATACGTCTACCTTTATCAAGGACACATGATAGTGAACTCGGGTGATTCGTAGTTATTCTGCCTAAGCTCGACCCTCATTATCAGAAGGCAAAAATTAAGCCCGCACGATATTAAGCCTGTTCTAATGACCCTGCCACTTCTAGTTTTCCGATCTGTTTACTTCACATCCTTGCTCTCACTTGAGTACTATGGCTCTAAGTTTCATAACTTTCCCTACCCAGTAATCTCTAGCTAATTGAATGTCGTTAAAACGTAAAAAAGAAAATGTGACTAACATAGTCGAAATAAAAAAGGAAAAAAGAAAAAGAAACTGATGGGAATCCATCGGCAGCGGTGGGTAGCCGCTGTAGACACAGCCATTGCCTTACACAATGTAGCAAACCCGCCACGACTGTAAGAACAGTGACAATAGTCTAATAAAAATCTATCCCGGCATGCAAAAGGCATACAGAGATGAACAGCAGCAATCATCATTCAGATTGATGCTAATCGTCGACAGGTTTTCAGTGGTGATCTTGCGTGGCTTAATTTTTGCCGGTTGTCACGGTAAAGATAGATACGTCTACCTTTATCAAGGACACATGATAGTGAACTCGGGTGATTCGTAGTTATTCTGCCTAAGCTCGACCCTCATTATCAGAAGGCAAAAATTAAGCCCGCACGATATTAAGCCTGTTCTAATGACCCTGCCACTTCTAGTTTTCCGATCTGTTTACTTCACATCCTTGCTCTCACTTGAGTACTATGGCTCTAAGTTTCATAACTTTCCCTACCCAGTAATCTCTAGCTAATTGAATGTCGTTAAAACTGTTATTAAATTTAATTTCTATTCGACTTCCAGTTACGACTCCAATGGGTCATCAATGATCTAGACACGCAAATCCAACTAATGTTGCACACATTTCAATATGTATTGCATCATTTGGACATCATGGTGGAACCAGTTTATATAGGAATTTACTGTGTGATCGTACTCTTCAATCTGTAACTCCGGAACCGGACATCGGATCAATAAAAATCAATAGCGACCGATGGGAAGATAGTACCATTCATTTAAGAATAAGTTTGTACAAATTGGTACAGCCATCTCGGAAAAAATCAGTGAGATTGTTTGACACATGCGCACATACATACACACATACGAAATTCCGACCGATTGCGTAACCTTTCCATATGACAAAGGCAAAACTCTGAAAATTGACTTTTTGTATGTTTTACAAAAATACTCATAACTTCTATATTTTTATTTCGATTCCAATCAACAATCACTCATTATTTTCGTAATTGATCATACTTCAATACCCATAAATAAAATATATTTAATACATTGTTCTTCTTCTACCGTCAATTAATTACTGAATAGAGATCTAATTGTAATAGTGACCAAAAATAATTGATAGGTATTGCAATTGTAGATCAAATGATATTGAAATCATTAAAATCGGTAGAGTATAACTGGAGATATTTGTGATGAAGTGAAGGGCCAATTTTTTAAAATACAAAAGCGGGTTTTGCCGCAACATCTCAAAATCTGTTCCATACAACCGCAACCGTTTTCGTTTTCAGCGGGCCATTTTACTATGGAAATGATAAAAAAAGTTGAGGATTCCACAACTTTTTGAAATTTGTAAACTAGTGCTATCCGAGACGATGAAGTAATGGTCTGTGGGTAATGTGATCATAGCATTAGGTATACATGTAGTAGCAATGAGGTAAGCAACTGCTGCAATAGTATTAGTGAAATAGTGGGCTCTGAATTGCAGTAGGTAGTCTAAGTTTTGAAATATTGTATTTCAAGGTGGGGGCGATGTTCGGATTCGATGTATTTTCTGTATATTAGCTGAACCCACAAATTTAGGAGAAGGGAAATTTTGCATACATGTATGACTGGCCACTAACACTAAAATGTATACGTCAATTGAAATATTACCTTCGAGGTACAGTCGTATTGAAATAAACCACCACCAAGAACGGACCACGAGGAATATATTCCAACGCTACACAAGTGCTAAGGTACCGCGTAGCAGGAGTTTGAATTTCGTTACACCGAACTCTACCGAAATGTCGTGTCCACTGAAATATTTCGGATTTAAATTCGCCAATCCGATCCTTCCTTCCGGAACTTAAATATTAGCTGCACGTCGTACCTGTCTTTTGAATGACCAAACAGAACAGGGCCCAACACCCTTTAAAAAATCACGAACTTAATTCATTTTTTCGCCAAAACTTTGTATATAACAATTACAATCGATTGATGTTTATTGATAAGAATTTTGCATCGCACATAGGAGTATTTCTATCAAAAAGCTGGCCAAAATTCAAAATCTAAAATGTTATTGAACCTCGTGTATTTGATTGTTTCGGGGTCTTTTCTGGAGGTTAGAAGTGGTCTTAGCTAGATATGGGAGCCAATAAGGCAGGTATGTAGAGTAAACTAAATCATTGATTCAACTAGATACAGTCAAATAGAAGTCATAAGAGAGGCTTAATAAATGGTTACTTTTTGAGGTTTTTTACTTCATCGATTTTGGCAAACGGCATTTTTGTTTATGTTCGAAACCTCCCTAAGCAAAAAATTTAATATGTTTAGAAAGCTAAGGCTTCTCAAATCATATCCAAAAAGAAAAATTACGCATCCTCACGTTTATGAAAATTTAGGTTGTTTTGAAGTTTGAATGACCTTAAATTGTGTTTTTCAGAAAACATTAAATTTGTTCTTTCAAATACTGAAAAAGATCTTTAAACTAAAATTTATCGGATTGAGAAAAAATTGATGCTGACTAATTTAATTAAATATTGTGCAAAATATTTTTGAAAGAATATTGTCTGATCACTACATTAAGAATCTATTGTTTTAAGCAGGGGTGCATTCCACCACTGCTTAAAACAATAGAGAGAATATAAAGAGAAGAATAAAAACGCTTTTTACACTTTTCATTCCAACCACCATTCTTCTCTTTCTTAATAAACCATTTCACTCCGATGTGTGTTGTTCCCATGTGTGCATTCTACTCCATGGGTGTGCATTAGACTGCCCAGAAAAATAATGAATTTTTGAAAACTCAATCGGCCCACCCCTGATTCGATTATTAGTGCCACCAGGAGTACTTGCACCAAATTTGTAGCAAATCGGACAAGTCTAGCTACCGGACCAACGCTCCTGAAGTTTGTATGTGATTTTTCGACAATTTACATGGCGAAAACCCACTAACTCGCATTTTTTTCCGCTAGATGGCACTGCATGCATCGTATTATCACTATAAGTAAAAATAAGAAAGATAATTTAATTGTCTACAACTTTGCCGAAAACTACTAGTCAATCCGGAATTGTTAAAAGAAGTTATTGAACTTTTAACGAAGCGATGTCTGAGTCAGTTTTCTATGGGGCCTAGTTGTGCTTGGTTGTGTATCAGTACTCGATTCCCACGAAATATACATTTTTGTGAAATAACCGTTAGATTTAGCTCATTAGTATGTTCAGGAGAGTTGTAGTAAATAATACGAGTCATGTTTTGGTTGAAAATTTTTAGTTCCAACTGTGACCGCATAGAGGGCGCCAACACTAACTTTCCATAAAAGAGAGATAGAATACCGAAATGTTCGGAAGAATTGTTGAAAAATGCCTGCTCTAGAACTTTGTAGAAGACACCTAATATCTATCTCTTTCCGTTGAAAAGTTAGTGTTGGCGCCCTCTATGCAGTACAATGTGGAACTAAAATTTTCTAACCAAAACATGACTCGTATTATTTAATACAACTCTTTTGAACATTCTATTGAGCTAAATTCACCGGGTATTTCACAAAAATGTTTAGTTCGTGGGAATCGAGTAGTGATACACAATCATGCACTGCTAGGCCCCATAGAAAACTGACTCAGACATCACTTCGTTAAAAGTTAAATAACTTCTTTTAACAAAACCGGATTGACTAGCAGTCTTCGACAATGCTGTAGACAATTAAATTATCTTTCTTATTTTTACTTATAGTGATAATGCGATGCATACAGTGCCATCTAGTCGCAAAAATGCGAGTTAGTGGGTTTTCTCCATGTAAATTGTCGAAAAATCTCATACAAACTTCAGGCACGTTGGTCCGGTAGCTAGACTTGTCCGATTCGCTTCAAATTTGGAACAAGTACTCCTGGTGGGACTAGGAATCGACTCAGGGGTGAGCCGATAGGGATCATTTTCTTCCTGTCACTCTAGTGTGCATCTTGGTCCCACACGCATGGAAGCAGAGAAGGCAACCAAAAAACATTTTAAAAACGGCTTTTAATCCACCTAACAGTGTGATGAGACATTTTTATAACTCTTATCACTCTCTTCGGATATTATATCGTTTGAGAACATTTAGAACTTGATGCTTCGCGATGTTTTTGATAACACATACTACATGGGATAGTGGCAGGACTCAGAGAATCGCTCAAATCAGCATAGGACAACATAAGTGCTAGAAATCTCAAACCAAATCAATGGGAAAGCGAAAAAATGGCCCATAAAAAAGACATACCAATGAATTATTATTAAGGCTCTGTTAATAAAATATCTAAATTGTGGTGGGAAAACTGTATTTTCCTAAAGGGGTTATATATTGTACTGAGCCAAAAAAATCGATTTTTTGAATCGATTTGAAGCTTATACTTTACTTAAATTTCCAACGCGACTGAGAACTAAGAAATCAACGCTTTTTCTTGAAAAGTGCGATACTAGCAGTGATACCATTCAAAGAAAATCAACAGTGAATATTTCCAGAATTGGTTTTATTTCCTATTTAAGAACTATTGTGTTTTTTACATCCTTGATTGCTTGAATCAGTGATCGAAACCCAAAACTTCATAAAGTATTTAAAATTATTAAATTAAAATTTGTTTTTGCTATTGAAATTGACAAAATGATAGTATCGCCCCTTTGGCGATTGTTTACTTTTACGGTCCCACCTATCAGCATTGAAGTATCGCCCTTATGTTTTTTTACAATAACTACCGTTCTACACCACCGATTTCGTCCGTGTTTTTTCAATAGCGATCATTGTTAGTATTTACAGCTAGGGTTGCCACCCCTCCGGGTTTGACCCGGAGACTCCGGTTTTCGGAAGCGATCTCCGGGCCTCCGGGTTTTACATCAATTTCTCTGGGTTTGCTGGGAAGAAGCATAATTTAATATTTTTTTGGAATTAATCTTTACAAAATATTTAAAAAATCTAAGTTAACTATTACTCTGGTTCAGATTTATTTTGCCCGAGTAATCCTTCATGTCAAGGTGGCGAAAATGAGTTCACCAAATATTGCAGATTGCTTCCACAAAGAAGTGAAAATGAAAAATAAATACAAATCAAGAAAAATAATATTTCGCTATATGCTACAATTGAAATGTTGCATCCCACTAAGTCGTTCAAAATAATCTGAAAAAATTATTTTGCGGTAATTTTACCAAATAAATTCACTGTTGGTGGTGCTTATAACCAGCTGCACCACGGTATGACAGATATTTGTTCTAATCCAACTGGCTAGGTCAACATCAATCGAGTTCTTCCGGTGTTGTTGCCACTCCTTCGGCTACCCTTAACTGTTGGTTGGGTAGGTGAATTTTGTCCCTTAGTTGCGACCTCTGGTGATGAATAACCTACACCACATAGTGCATTCCATGTAATGGCGCAGCCCTGCCTCCTTTACTCTCCTTTTCCTGTTAGTTATGGAGGAAAGCAATGCTCGTTCAACTTATCCTCCACAGCGAGAGTAGCTGGTGCTTTTGTATTCCTGGCACTTAGTCGGGGAAGTAAAATACCGCGCTATATTAAACCGACAAAACCGTTCTCAAACGTGAAAAATTTACTGCTTTATTTTAACGTAGTAATAAAAAGCTATTAAAGCAGTCTAAAATGCCGAGCAATCGCTTTGATCTCAATTCCTGTCTAGTTCCACTCAAAATCCACCCCTCCACCCCCCACCCCGCGGTCAGTGAAAATCTCCGGGTCAAAGTCTCTCCAGAGGTAGCAACCCTATTTACAACTGGTATCAGCTTGATAATCCTAAAAAATACGAAAAAACAGTTTCGCATCTAAACTGCTAGCAAAAAAAGTATCGCCCTGTTTGTTAAAATACAGTTTCGCTCGTTGTATTTTTTGCTGTAACAAATATCGTAGAATCCAAATTTTTAGGTAAATTTGTTGCGTTTCAAAGCCCACATTCGCATGTATGAAAAAAGCCTTATGTTTACATGTGTAAGTATCGCCCTTTTCACAAAAAAGCGTTGAAATGAAATCGCAGCTCCTGATGTCACGCTATCGCTGAAGTGCATGCGTGCATAGTTCCAAATTTTACTTCGACATCAACTTTTTCTAAAGGTGTAGTATCCATGATTTGAATTATTATCGCTAATCCTAATGCCAAAGAACAAATAAAAACCTCTCGAAAACGAACCGTTTGGGAAAATCATCATCATTACTAGAATTTTCATGTTCACGAAACTTTTCGATAACCTTCCGTCACTTGCGTTAATGCACTGGGTGCACAGTGCTCTGAAAATCTAGCGAAATCGTCTTAGGGCACCAGCGGGTCTAATTCAGAGCTATCTGCGCGGCAAGTTTTTTTTTCTCTGTTTATTTGTCACGGCTCAACGCGTTAGCATAACTGAGCCGGACATCTTTTAATCTTTCACAATATGTAAAAATAAAGAATTTAACAGTATTTATTTTTTACTCGTACCATCTTGTTGACGCAGCTTGCTTTGAAATTCGTTTCCTTGGCGGTGAAAAGTTGTTCGCCGAATCTTGAGGGTCATTTGGTCTGCCTTCTTTCTCGTTGTCGTACTCGTCCATATCCTCATCTGTGCTACTGGCATGCTGTTCACGATCGGTTGTTCTGGTTTGTGCTTTAATCGTATGGGTCGCTATTGTGTGTCCGTTCTCTTCTGATTTCGCTTCATTGTTGTTGTTGCTGGTTGTTGGCTTAGAGACATTAAACGCGATCGTTGTAAATTCATGTTTGTTGCTTCTTGATCCGGAGAAGCTGGTTTTGCAGCTGTTAGTGGTTTAGCGTAAGATGGTTGTGTGCTGATTTCAGTTGGATTTGAGTTTTCCTTAACAGTTTCTACGCAAGGTTTTTCGAGGTGCAGCTTCTTTGTGTAGAACTGGCTCGTAGGAATTTGCCCTGGGTACGTGACTAGTGATGTCTGTTGAATGAGAGCATCGTCCCTTCCTAACACTGTGAAGCTTAAGTAAGAGGGAATTGGCTTGGTCACACGCATTCTCACCACACGAACACCGTTAGGAATGCCCGGGAAAAAATTCCTCCATGTATCATGTGTAACGGAGTCTACTTCTCCCTATTTTTGCAAGCATTTTTTAATCGCGCCGTCAGGGGTACGCGTAGCCAAATCATGGACCCGAACTTCTACAGCACCATTCTCGATGTATACGGGAATGCTATATTTAACATTGCCGCATTCGGCGGTGTGCTGCATGTTGTTTCGCGAGGCGAATGACTCAGCTTGGTTAATGTTGTTGAACGAAATCAGCACGCAATGTTTGATATGATGCATTTGTAAGGTTTTCACTTCAGCCAGATTGAGTTCCATCTGCACTTTTAATAACTGTTCCACTTCCCGAATGGCTGGTCTTACGGGGCGTTTTGAAAAATCAACAGCAACACACTCAGTCTAGTCCTTGATCTCGCACAGACCAGAAGCTAAATACACACCGCTCGTTCACAGCAAAGCAAACGAACGAATTTTTACCCGCGTCGCTTCGTTTCTTCTTTACACCAGTAACAGAAAAAAGCCTCGTTGCCCCACGGTGAGCAAAATGAGCGAACAAAAAAGCAAAGTGCGCCCGCTAAGGGAAAACACTGTCGTGATTGACTTTACGCAAACTCGACGAAGACCTACAGTGCGTGAGGTGGAACAGTTAATAAAAGTGAACATGAATCTTGATCTTGCGGCAGTTACACACCTCCAGCTGCATCATACAAAAAACGTGATACTAATAGCGTTCCAGACGCTATCCGATGCAGAATTCTTTAGTGTGATGAATAATATGCAACACGAAATCGAATACGAAAACATTAAAACCAAGATCCCCGTCTATATAGACCGAGATTTTACTGAAGTTTTATTGCATGATTTGGCACCGCGCACCAGCTCCGAGTACATTAAAAAATACATGTCCCAATACGGAGAAGTGGAATCCGTCAAGAATGACACCTGGAGAAACTTTTTCCCCGGTATTCTCAACGGGGTTCGTATCGTCAGAATGCAGCTGCACAAACCTATACCATCTTACTTGACCTTCGAATGCAAATCTTCTCAAGGGATTACCTACATCCAAAAAACCATTTGCACATACCCTGGACAGACGCCCACGTGCCAGTTCTGCAACCAAACGACACACTATGGTAAACCATGCGCTAAAACTGCTGCAGAAAATGAATCTACTACAACACGCACTGATAAACAGCCTTCCACTGCTAAACCACAGTCAACCAGCCAAAAGATAATCTCCGATAGCCCAAAGCAAACATCCAGTACACCGGCCGCAGGAATGACTAAAAAAGAAGACGGATACACCAAGGTCACTAGTAAACACAAAAGGCATCAAATATCAGCCAACAGTGAACAATCAACCAACTCTAGCGATAGTGATATGGACGTACACGAGAGCGATGAAGAGGACACACAGATTAACCAACAAGCAGCAAACGGTAAAGAGAATAATGGCAATAACGCTTCGCCCCCGAGAAAGATAACGAGAAACAGCAAGCAGTGCGCCCAGGACAGACGATCGCAATAATTTTCGCATTTTTCTTATACTTTTGAAATGTAATTTCCTGAAATGTTTATTATTTCTAAAAAAGGCGAATGACCCTTGTGGTTAAAACCTTTATAAATAATAATAATAATAATAATAATAATAATAATAATAATAATAATAATAATAATAATAATAATAATAATAATAATAATAATAATAATAATAATAATAATAATAATAATAATAATAATAATAATAATAATAATAATAATAATAATAATAATAATAATAATAATAATAATAATAATAATAATAATAATAATAATAATAATAATAATAATAATAATAATAATAATAATAATAATAATAATTGTTGTTGTTGTTGTTTATTAACGACACTTTACACCAAGGAAGGGTGCATTCGTGTCGGAAGAAATTATTTTACCTGTAAATTTTACAATGCAGTTATCAGTTATGCAGTTACAAATCAAAATAAAATTTTATAACATTTTAAATAGGTTAGTTTCCTTGAGAAATTTTACCATACTCTCCTCATTTTTCCTATCGTTGCGTAGAGCCGCTCGCAGACTAGTCGACTCGATATCGTGCTTCCTTCTAGCGTCGTCGTATTTTCTGCAGTGGAGGATCACATGGCGGACATCTACAATGATCCCACAGCAGTCGCACACTGGTGGTGAAGTTTTCTTTAGCAGAAAGTCGTGTGTTAGCCGGGTATGCCCTATGCGAAGCCGGGTAAGTACTCGCTGTTCAGCCGAATTCTCGCGGTCAGTCCACTTCCCTGTGTCGAATTTAACTTCGCGAAGTTTTACTTCAGTGGACGCAGACCATCGACGGCACCACTGATTTCGGATAGCTGTTTTCATTTGGTTGTTCGCGTCTGCTCCCGGAACGGCTATTTGCAAGGGGGCATTACCCCTGGCTTCTCCTGCGAGGCGGTCTGCCTCTTCGTTTCCATGGATACCAGCATGACCCGGAATCCAGCACAGCTTGATTGGACGGCCTCGTAGCATGTTTTCAATCTGCTGAATCCACGGGTGTTGCGATGTGCCAGCTTCTAATGCCGATAAGCAACTGGCCGAGTCAGACATAACCACCAAATCACTGACCGTGTTATGTGTTGCTAGCGCCGTTTTGATTGCAAACGCTTCTGCCGAGAAGACGCTGCATGACGATGGAAGACCAACCGATTGTTGGAAGTATTCTCCATACACTCCCACACCTACTGCATTGTCGTCTTTCGAGCCATCCGTGTAGACGATAGTTGAACGGTTGAAACGACCTGCTAGGAGCTCCTGAAAAGCAGGCCGAACAATTTCCGAGGGGTCGCCAGCTTTCACACGTCTCTTTATGTCCCACACGATCTGGGGCTTGGGTTCGTACCATCTTCGTGCAGCTAAACGTGTACGATTGCAAATAGCTGGAAGAGGGATTCCGATCACCTCTGTCAGACGTTCGGATGCTCGATGTACCAGTGGGAGATCGGCATTGTCCTTGCTTTTTCCCAACGTATGGATGGCCAACCGGGCTATATTTTGAAGAACGAGTAGGTCGAATGGTAGGGTTCCAGCTTCTGCCATTATGGCTGCGATTGGGCTCGTGACGTATGCACCGGATGCAAACCTTACCATCCTATTGTATGTAGGAGCGAGCGTTTGGATGACGGCATCTCCTCCTCTGCTTACAAGTCCCATACCGTAGAGGAGTCGCGAGGTAACAATTGCGGACCCGATTTGAAGTAAAGAAGCGCGTTGACCACGGGGTAGCTTGGCACCGATCATCTTCAAGATACGCAGCCTGGATTCACACGTCTTCTTCGTCATTTTACAATGCGCTTTAAAATTGAGTGATCGGTCGAGAGTGACACCGAGAGTTCTCAGCAGCGTTTGTGTCGGAACGGCTACACCATCTACCTTTATCGCCTGCATGGGTTCACGGCGCACGTTAGGGCTGCAATAGAAGATGCTGGATTTCGTTGCAGATATCGTAAATCCAACACTTCTCGACCATTTATCGACGGCTTTTACTGCGGCCTGAAGTTTTCGGAGGAGCGACTGGTCTTTCTTCCCCCACACAAGAAGCAGAATATCATCGGCGTACAGCAACACTTGTACGGAGTTCGGAACGACGCGGAAGATGGGTTGGATAGCCACGAGAAATAGTGTAACAGAGAGCACTGAGCCCTGCGGCACACCGTTTTCCAGCGGATGTGCTGGCGACAAATGCCCCTCTACGTTGACCTGGAACGTTCTCTCTGCCAGAAAACTGTTGACAATGTTTATCATCCTTCCGCGTATTTGCCATTTCTGCAGTGTTCGTAGGATGCCATATCTCCAGGTGGTGTCGTACGCCTTGGCCAAGTCTAGCGACGCTATCAGACAGTGCTCGTCACGGTCGGGTAATGACCTCTCCAGCTCCGCAAAGTATGTGTCAGTACCCCGACCAGATCTGAAGGAATGTTGTCGTTTGTCGAGACGCCCGTTCGACTCTAGTTCGGTGGTTAATCGTCGGTTGACAATTCGCTCGAACACCTTCGCCATACAACTAGTTAACGTGATTGGACGGAATGCAGCTGGACCCGCGTCATCCGAGCTTGACTTTGGAATTGGTACGATGATTCCGGTTCGCCAACAGGGTGGGAATACGCCACTGCGCCATATTCTGTTGAAAAGTTCCAACATGGCAGTTTTCACAGACAATGGCAGTCGCTGAAGCATTGGATAGCCGATGCAGTCCGGTCCTGAAGAGCCACTTCTTCCTCTGTCCAGTGCCCACAGCAACTCATTCAGGGTGAAGTCCGAATTGTAAATATCATCGCTATCTGGCGAGAAGTTTATGCGGTTTCGTTCGGCCTTTTCTTTCTCCCTCTGGAACAACGACGAATAGCTAGAGGTTGCGGATCTTTCGCTGTAGTGTTGCGCCAGTTCTTCAGCTATTTCTTCTGGCTTATCCGTGTAACCATTGGACAGCTTGATGACAGTTGGGCGGTGTTGGCGTTTCCCTCTCAACGTGTTCACTGTCTGCCACATCTCCAACGTAGTTGAACTTGGAGATATCTTCGCGACGAAGTCTTCCCATGATTTTTTCTTGGCGTCATGGATAGACTTTCTTGCTGCTGCCCGTGATTCCTGGAAGATTTTCAGTGCATTCGCTTTTCGTGGGTCCTCTGCTGGTATACGCTTCAGTGCCCTAAGTGCTTTTCTCCGATTTTTGATAGCTACTTTCACCTCCGGACACCACCACGGAACCGCTTTGGGACCGACTCTGCCGGTAGTGCGAGGTATCGCGGTGTTTGCTGCTCTAATCAACCGGTCAACGAAACAGTCGATTGACATTTCGACGCCCGGTCGAATAGCGTTGGCGGTCAATCGCTCGTAGGTTGTCCAATCTGCTTGGTCGTAAATCCATTTCTGTCTTTTCGTTGGGATAGTCGACAGTCCGGGAATGGAAACGAGGATGGGAAAATGATCACTGCTGTGGGTTTCCGGAAGTGTCCGCCAGACAAATTTCGAAGCCACCGATTCTGAGCAGATCGAGAGGTCAATAGCCGAAGTAATACCGGTAGCTGGATCGATCCGAGTGTGCGATCCGTCGTTGAGGATGAGTAATCGTTCCGATAGCGTTTTTTCGGCGATGAAGTGGCCTAGTGCGGTAGATTTCGTAGAACCCCAGCAAATATGGTGCGCGTTAAAGTCGCCTAGTACCAGCACTGGACGTGGAAGCGTTTCGAGGAAGTCACCCAGCTGTTCTTGACACTGTTGAGTATTGGGAGGGACGTAGATCGATACCACCGTCATTTGTTGTGGCAGTTGGATCCGAACTGCGATTGCCTGTATATTGTCGTCGACATCGATTCGTTCGAAAAGTACACCATCCCGAATGGCCAGACCTACTCCTTGTTGCCAGTATCGACAGCTACCAGTTTTCAGCAGCAGGGTATAGTTGTTACCGATGAAATCTGCTGGAACTACTCGGTTGTCCACTTTTGTTTCTTGTAGCGCTATCAGTTTTGGCTCGTGTTGGGCGATCAGCTGCTTAAGTTCATCGATATTGGAGCGGAGGCCCCGAATGTTCCACTGCAGTGCGAAACTTTTGCTATTGCGACTGGTGATTGTCGCTGACGAAGACGATGTTGATGGCGAACGTCTACGAGATCGTATTGGCTCGCCGATAGGGTTCCTCGACGTGGTTGGTAGATTGGTGTTCTGGAGCTGCTGTTGTGATGTGCCTTCACCGGCGGAAAGCCAGGAGGAGAATTGCGAGGACTGTATATCCGGGAGGTAGGGACAGTCCTCTTTCCCCCGGTCGATCCCTTCGTGATGAAGTGGGGAAGCTACTTTCTTCTCTTCTTCCCCAAACCGGTTATTCGTTCGATGCGTGCTGGTCACATCTGTAACGGGATAAACCGCAACAGAATCCGTTCGTGAGCGAGGTGGAATAGGACTGACCTGTGGGACGTCTAGCCCCACAGTGCCAGCCGCTGTCGAAACTACTACACGATTGCTTCCAGAACTGCCGACAGCGACCGGCACTGGGGAAAGACTTTGTGTAGTTCTTGTTGTTTGCTGCTTCGAAAATAGAGTCGTGCTGCTAGTTGAGTCATCTCGGTACGGGTTTCTCACGTTTGGATTCATACTGGTAACATCGTCTCGATGCGGGTCTCTCGATGGACCTTCTCCGGGTGAAGTCAGAGGTGGAGGTGAAGCATGGATATGTTCTTCGTTGCCAGTCAAACCTGTAAAAATGTTAAGGACAGCAGTATCTGCGAGGTGGTTGACGCTATTAGAACTGACCTGAGGAAGGTCCAGCCCCACAGTGCCAACCGCTGTCGTACAAACTACACTATTATGCTCACGAACACCGACTGCGGTCGGCACTGGGGATAGACTTTGTGTAGTTCTGCTGATCTCCTTCTGTTTGTCGATCGTGGGTTTTTGGTCTGCTGGTTTACAAGTTGTAGTGGTGAAATCGGTGTTCCTATTGGCCACAGAGGTGAATTCACTATCAACGGGTTGGGGTATGACGGCCCGGATAGTTCCTTCATCCTGCTGTGCTTGCGTTGGAAGGAGTACTACAGTTTCCTCTCTTCCAAACCGATCTATCTCGTGGTCAGTATTCGTGCGTGGGTTGTCGTTGGTATCCAAACGTTGATGAAAATGAGAATTATCGAAGAGGCTGGCTAGGAGGTGTCTCGGTAATCTCAATTTCATCGTCTGAATATTCCATAGTTTCGTTGGTGGTAGTGGCAGCGGTTCTTTTTGGTGGTGGGCTTAGGTTATCCGGTGAGGTTGTCGTTGGTTTGCTGAACGGGGTGTGTTGTTTCTGTGGTCTTCCTCGTTTTGAGTCCGTAGTTATCGCTGGTGAGTTGTTCCTGGATCTCGTCACAGGCCGGATTGGTTGGCTCGTTTGCTTCTGATCTTTGTTGTGTTGTGGTTTTTCTTGGCTGGCGGACTGTTGTTTCATCTGATGGATGTACGCCAACATTTGCTCGATTTTTTCGTCTTTTCGTTTGGTCTCCGCCAGAAGTTTTGCGATCGTTTCGTCCTTCTTCTTCATTGCCAGTTCCAACTCTTTCAGCTTGCTAAGGATCTCATTCGGTTGTGCTGTGGCCTGAGCATAGCTGCCTTTACTTAGATGTTCCGCTCGTTTGCGTGCTTCCGGGAATGTTAGATTGTCGCGTACTTTTATTTTTATGACCTCCATTTCTTTTTTATAAACAGGACATTCGCGGCTAGTTGGTTGGTGATCGCCTTCACAATTCCGACAGTACGCCGTTTCTTTGCATTTATCTTCGCCGTGTTTATCTTTCGAGCAGTTAAAACATCGCTGGGGACCAGGACATCGAACGCGTGTATGGCCGTAGTTGAAGCATCCATAACAAAGCATCGGGTTCGGGAAGTATGGGCGAGTAGGAACGTGAAGCAAACCGATCTTTATGTATTCCGGATATGTGGTCTTGCAGAAGGTCAATATTAGCGCTGGCGTATTTACTCTATTCTCGGCTTCCTTTCGTGTAATTCGCTGTACACGAATCACTCCCTGGCTTATGATTTCCTGTAAAACATCCTTCTCTTCCATATGAATCAGATCGTAGCAGGAAATTACGCATCTGCTTACGTTCAGATTCGGATGGGCTTCAACCACTACTTCAGTGCCGTCAATGAGCTGGTTCATTTTCTGCAACTTAGCAACTTGGGCGGGGTTCCGAACTCGAAGGGTATACCGTGTCCCTTGAGCTTCGGTATTCGCACCTTCGATTGGACCTCCAGCGGCAACCTCAACCGATTTTCCAATGATAAACGGGTTTCTTGGCAAAGGTACACCGTCTTTACCTGTCAGCTGCAGAAACGTCAATTCGCCGAATTTGTTCGTCGGGTCCATATACTCCGGTAATCTTCTTTTGCTTGACCCTCCCGGGTCACCGCTACTAGCGGCCGCCATCTTGGATCACACCACCAGACGTTGGAAACTGCTATGTGGCACGGTCACCCGATACCAACCCCAAATGGACAAAAAGGTGAAGAAAAGGAAAGATCTTACCTTATTTGCCCCTTCAACGTCGACTTTTTCGAAGTGTTCCCACACTTTTGGGACACACTGTAGGTGAGCAGTGTCGCTACTGCTTGTTTTCCACTTCTACACAGCCAAGAGAAGCGAACTGAATGAATTTCGCCAAGAAAAAACGCACTTAATGGATTCCGCCCTTTTTATTGTTCCAACTTTTTTGGTACGCACTGTAACGTCCAAATTTTTTAATACGCACTGTATTATACTCAACTACCACCAAATAACAAGTCAAAAAATTTTTTTCCAAATTTTCCAAAACTTTTCACGTTTTTTACGTCTTCAAAAATATCTCCCGTTCAGGGCACCGTCACTCTCACGACTGGCATCTACAGCAAGTGAATGAACTGGCCGGGCAGCCACGCGGGTAGGCACAGCGATGGCTGTTTGTTTGTTTATAGCACCGCGTGGGCAAAACTAAAAATTCACTTTTTTCAGCCGTTTCTTCACCGATTTGCGTCAATCTTTCACTGTTCACCACTAGAGAACAACTTCACTCGTCTATTCGTCGTAAATTGGACCGCGGTTATCGCGAAAAACACGGAAAAACACGGTATGAAATTTACGAATGCGCGTTGTATGTACCGTACGGAACGGTGTTTCCAACTCAGATGAAATAATAATAATAATAATAATAATAATAATAATAATTGTTGTTGTTGTTGTTGTTTATTAACGACACTTTACACCTAAGGGTGCATTCGTGTCGGAAGAAAATTGGTTTCTATACTCGTATTAACATCTCATAATAATTTACAATTCAGTATTTTTATATTCGTTTGTACAAATTAGTTTCCTTGAGGAAGCTTAGCAGTTTGTCTTCGGTGTCCCCGTCGTTGCCTAGAGCCACTCGCAGGCTGGTCGAATCGATGTTGTGCATCCTTCTAGCATCGTCGTGTTTTCGGCACTGAAGAATTATATGACGTACATCTACGGTTACCCCGCAGCAGTCGCAAACTGGTGGGGTTTCTCTCTTCAAAAGGAAGTCGTGCGTCAATCGGGTATGCCCTATTCGCAACCGGGTGAGCACTCGTTGATCAGCCGAACTCTCGCGGTCAGTCCACTTTACCGTATCGAATTTTATTTCGCGAAGCTTCACTTCAGTGGATGCAGACCATCGACGGTACCAGTGATTTCGGATAGCTGATTTTGCCTGATTGTTGGCGTCTGCTCCCGGAATGGCTATTTGCAAAGGGGCATTACCCCTGGCTTCTCCTGCGAGGCGGTCTGCCTCTTCATTCCCGCGAATTCCAGCGTGTCCTGGAATCCAGCACAGATTGATTGGACGATGTCGTATCATGGTTTCAATCTCCTGGATCCACGGATGCTGGGACGTGCCAGCTTCAATTGCCGATAAACAACTGGCTGAGTCTGTCATTATTAGCAGATCGTTGGAAGTGTAGTACGAAGTTACCGCTGTTTTAATTGCAAACGCCTCGGCTGAGAACACGCTGCACTGTGGCGGAAGACCAGTCGACTGCTGGAGATGTTCTCCAAACATTCCCGCGCCTACTGCGTCGTTGTCTTTCGATCCGTCAGTATACACAACCGTTGAGTTGCTGAAGCGAGCATTCAGGAGCTCCTGAACGACAGGACGGACCACCTCAGAGGGATCTCCGGCATTCACACTTCTTTTGATATCCCACACGACGTGGGGCTTGGGCTCGTACCACTTTCGGGTGGCTAGTCGCGTTCGAGTACAAATATTTGGTAAGGGCATTCCGATCACCTCTGACAGTTCTTCGGAAGCTCGACGTACTAGTGGGAGATCCGCATTATCTCTGCTTTTTTCCAACAAACGGATGGACAATCGGGTTATGCTTTGGAGAACGAGGAGATCAAATGGTAAGGTGCCTGCTTCGGCCATGATGGCTAAGATCGGACTTGTAACGAATGCACCAGATGCAAATCTTACCATTCTGTTGTAGGCGGGCGCGAGAGTTTTGGTGACGACATCTCCGCCCTGACTAACGAGTCCCATCCCATACAATAGTCGCGAAGTGACAATGGCGGAGCCGATTTGTAACAAAGAAGTCCGTTGACCACGTGGTAGCTTTGCTCCGATCATTTTCAGGATACGCAGCCTGGATTCACATGCCTTCTTCGTTAGCTTGCAATGCGCTTTGAAGTTCAGCGATCTGTCGAGAGTGATACCGAGGGTTTTCAGTTGATTTTGTGATGGTATAGCTACTGTATCTATCCTGATGGATTGCGTGGGCTCACGGCGGGCATTCGGGCTACAGTAAAAGATGCTGGATTTTGTTGCTGATATCGTGAATCCAACACTTTTCGCCCATCTATGAACGGCTTTTACTGCTGACTGTAGTTTCCGATAGAGTGGTTGTTCTTTTTTGCCCCGCACTACAAGAAGGATGTCATCGGCGTACAATAGCACTGTCACGGTATTCGGAACCACCCGGAAGATAGGTTGGATTGCTACGAGGAATAGGGTAACTGAGAGCACAGAACCCTGTGGTACACCATTTTCCAGCGGCAGCTTGCGCGATAAATGCCCATCGACGTTTACCTGGAACGTTCGCTCTGAAAGAAAGCTAGTGAGCATGTTTATCATGTTTCCGCGTATCTGCCACTTTCGTAATGTTCGCAGGATGCCGTATCTCCAAGTGGTGTCGTACGCCTTAGCCAAGTCAAGCGATGCTATCAGACAGTGCTCGTCACGGTCGGGTAATGTCCTCTCCAACTCCGCAAAATATGTGTCAGTACCTCGGCCGGATCTGAAGGCATGTTGTCGAGTGTCTAGCCGCCCGTTCGATTCAAGCTCGGTAGTTAACCGTCGATTCACCATCCGCTCGAATACCTTCGCCATACAGCTCGTTAACGTGATCGGTCGGAAAGCAGATGGACCTGTGTCGCTCGAATTCGGCTTTGGGATTGGCACAATAATTCCAGTTCGCCAACAGGATGGAAATACGCCACTGCGCCAAACCCTGTTGAAAAGCTCCAATAAAGCAGTTTTCACCGACAATGGTAGTCGTTGTAGCATTGGATAGCCGACTGAATCCGGACCTGTAGAATTACTTCGTCCTCTGTCGAGCGCCCATACAAGCTCATTCAAAGTGAAGTCGGAGTTATAGATGCCGTCGGTCTCGGGTGAAAAGTTGAAACGGTTTCGTTCGGCCTTTTCCTTCTCAATTTGAAACGAAGGAGGGTAGCTGGATGTTGCCGATATTGCGCTGTAATGCTCTGCTAGTTCTTCAGCCACTTCTTCTGCATTATCCGTGTAGCCAGCTGAACGTTTAATGACGGCTGGGCGATGCTGACGTTTTCCTCTTAATGCGTTCACTGTCTGCCACATTTCCGATGCAGTGGAGTTTGGGGATATTTTCGCGACGAATTCCTCCCACGATCGTTGTTTGGCATCACGGATTGATTTTCTTGTTGCTGCCCGCGCTTCCTGAAAGCTTTTCAGTGCTTCAGGTTTTCGTGGGTCCTCCATTTCGATACGCTTCAGTGCTCTGAGTGCTTTTCTTCGACTTTTTATGGCTGCTTTTACCTCCGGACACCACCAAGGAACTGCCTTAGGTCCGACCTTTCCGCTGCTTCTGGGTATTGCAGTGTTTGCTGCAGTGATCAAATGATCGACAAAACGGTCGATTGACATTTCGACGCCCGGTTGTATGGCGTTGGCGGTCAATCGTTCGTAAGCTGTCCAGTCCGCTTGGTCATAAATCCATTGTCGCCTTTTTGTTGGAACATGTGAGAACCCGGGGATGGAAACGGTTATTGGCAGGTGGTCACTGTTATAGGTATCTGGAAGCGTTCGCCAGGTGAATTTCGAGGCCACAGTAACGGAGCAGATTGACAGGTCGATAGCTGAAGTAGCACCGGTGGCTGGGTCGACTCGTGTATGCGACCCATTGTTAAGTATAACTAGGTGTTCTTCCAACGTTTTTTCTGCGATGAATTGACCTAGTGCGGACGATTTGTTGGATCCCCAGCATATGTGATGAGCATTGAAGTCACCTAGCACTAACATAGGACGTGGGAGCTGTTCGAGGAGGTCACATAGTTTTTCTTGGCACTGTTGGGTACTGGGAGGAATGTATATTGATACCACCGTCATTTGCTGTGGTAGTTGAACCCGAACTGCGATCGCTTGGATATCCTTATCGACGTCAATCCGCTCAAAGGGCACTCCATCCCTAATGGCCAGGCCCACTCCGTGTTGCCAGTGTCGACAGCTACCAGTCTGAAGCAACAGAGTATAGTTCTTGCCAATGAAGTCGGCTGGGATCACTCGATTGTCCACTTTGGTTTCCTGTAGTGCTATTAGGCTCGGTTCGTATTCAGTGATGAGCTGTTTAAGCTCGCTGACATTGGTTCGCAGCCCCCGAATGTTCCACTGAAGTGCGAAACATCTACTATCTCGTCTGGCGGAAGTCGTTGACGAAGACGATGATAAAGACGAAATAGACCTTCGATGTCCAGCTGGCACGTTGCGTGTGCTGATATCCACGGAACGATCGGTACTCTGGTACTGGTTGTGATGTTGCGATGTATCTTCGCCGGCGGAAAGCCAGGAGGAGAATTGCGAGGACTGTATATCAGGGAGGTAGGGACAGTCCTCTTCCCCCCGGTCGATCCCTTCATTATGAAGTGGGGAAGCTACTTTCTTCTCTTCTTCACCAAACCGGTTACTCGTTGGACTCGAACTGGTAACATCTGCAACAGAGGAAGCAGCAGCAGCATTTGCGCGTAGATGAAGCGATATTGGACTGACCTGTGGGACGTCTAGCCCCACAGTGCCAGCCGCTGTCGAAACAACTACACGATTTCTTCCAGAACTACCGACAGCGACCGGCACTGGGGAAAGACTTTGTGTAGTTTTAGTGGATTGCTTCTTCGACGATCGGGTTGCTGATTCGTTGTGGTATAGTCTTGTCGATGTGCCTTCTCCGGGTGAAAGCAGCGGTTGGTGCCAAGGTTCAGCAAGAACAGTGTTGCCAACCGGATCTGTAAAAACGTTTAGCGCAGCAGTATCTGTGAAAGGGTTAGCAGACTTGGAACTGACCTGAGATAGGTCCAGCCCCACAGTGCCAACCGCTGTCGTACAAACTACACTATCATGTTCAAAAACACCGACTGCGATCGGCACTGGGGAAGGACTTCGTGTAGTTTTCGTTGATTGCTGCTTCGACGCTAGAGTTGCTGAGCCAACGTGGAACATTCCTGTAGATATGCCTTCTCCAGGTGAAAGCAATGGTTGGTTCCAGAGATGTATGGGTACGGTGATGTTAGTCGACTCTGTAAAGGAATTTAGCGCAGCAGTATCCGTAATAGGTTTGGCAAAGTCAGAACTGACCTGTGGAGGGTCAAGCCCCGCAGTGCCAACCGCTGTCGTACAAACTACACTATCATGTTTAAAAACACCGACTGCAGTCGGCACTGGGGAAAGGCTTCGTGTAGTTTTGCTGATCTCCTTCTGTTCGTCGCTCGGGATTCTTTTGTTTACTGGTTCGCAAGTTGTAGTGGTGAAATCGGTGTTCCTATCGGCCACAGAGGTGAATTCACTATCAACGGGTTGGGGTATGACGGCCCGGATAGTTCCTTCATCCTGCTGTACTTGCGTTGGAAGGAGTACTACACTTTCCTCTCTTCCAAACCGATCTATCTCGTGGTCAGCATTCGTGCGTGGGTTGTCGTTGGTATCCAAACGTTGATGAAAATGAGAATTATCGAAGAGGCTGGCTAGGAGGCGTCTCGGTAATCTCAATTTCATCGTCTGAATATTCCATAGTTTCGTTGGTGGTAGTGGCAGCGGTTCTTTTTGGTGGTGGGCTTAGGTTATCCGGTGAGGTTGTCGTTGGTTTGCTGAACGGGGTGTGTTGTTTCTGTGGTCTTCCTCGTTTTGAGTCCGTAGTTATCGCTGGTGAGTTGTTCCTGGATCTCGTCACAGGCCGGATTGGTTGGCTCGTTTGCTTCTGATCTTTGTTGTGTTGTGGTTTTTCTTGGCTGGCGGACTGTTGTTTCATCTGATGGATGTACGCCAACATTTGCTCGATTTTTTCGTCTTTTCGTTTGGTCTCCGCCAGAAGTTTTGCGATCGTTTCGTCCTTCTTCTTCATTGCCAGTTCCAACTCTTTCAGCTTGCTAAGGATCTCATTCGGTTGTGCTGTGGCCTGAGCATAGCTGCCTTTACTTAGATGTTCCGCTCGTTTGCGTGCTTCCGGGAATGTTAGATTGTCGCGTACTTTTATTTTTATGACCTCCATTTCTTTTTTATAAACAGGACATTCGCGGCTAGTTGGTTGGTGATCGCCTTCACAATTCCGACAGTACGCCGTTTCTTTGCATTTATCTTCGCCGTGTTTATCTTTCGAGCAGTTAAAACATCGCTGGGACATCGAACGCGTGTATGGCCGTAGTTGAAGCATCCATAACAAAGCATCGGGTTCGGGAAGTATGGGCGAGTAGGAACGTGAAGCAAACCGATCTTTATGTATTCCGGATATGTGGTCTTGCAGAAGGTCAATATTAGCGCTGGCGTATTTACTCTATTCTCGGCTTCCTTTCGTGTAATTCGCTGTACACGAATCACTCCCTGGCTTATGATTTCCTGTAAAACATCCTTCTCTTCCATATGAATCAGATCGTAGCAGGAAATTACGCATCTGCTTACGTTCAGATTCGGATGGGCTTCAACCACTACTTCAGTGCCGTCAATGAGCTGGTTCATTTTCTGCAACTTAGCAACTTGGGCGGGGTTCCGAACTCGAAGGGTATACCGTGTCCCTTGAGCTTCGGTATTCGCACCTTCGATTGGACCTCCAGCGGCAACCTCAACCGATTTTCCAATGATAAACGGGTTTCTTGGCAAAGGTACACCGTCTTTACCTGTCAGCTGCAGAAACGTCAATTCGCCGAATTTGTTCGTCGGGTCCATATACTCCGGTAATCTTCTTTTGCTTGACCCTCCCGGGTCACCGCTACTAGCGGCCGCCATCTTGGATCACACCACCAGACGTTGGAAACTGCTATGTGGCACGGTCACCCGATACCAACCCCAAATGGACAAAAAGGTGAAGAAAAGGAAAGATCTTACCTTATTTGCCCCTTCAACGTCGACTTTTTCGAAGTGTTCCCACACTTTTGGGACACACTGTAGGTGAGCAGTGTCGCTACTGCTTGTTTTCCACTTCTACACAGCCAAGAGAAGCGAACTGAATGAATTTCGCCAAGAAAAAACGCACTTAATGGATTCCGCCCTTTTTATTGTTCCAACTTTTTTGGTACGCACTGTAACGTCCAAATTTTTTAATACGCACTGTATTATACTCAACTACCACCAAATAACAAGTCAAAAAATTTTTTTCCAAATTTTCCAAAACTTTTCACGTTTTTTACGTCTTCAAAAATATCTCCCGTTCAGGGCACCGTCACTCTCACGACTGGCATCTACAGCAAGTGAATGAACTGGCCGGGCAGCCACGCGGGTAGGCACAGCGATGGCTGTTTGTTTGTTTATAGCACCGCGTGGGCAAAACTAAAAATTCACTTTTTTCAGCCGTTTCTTCACCGATTTGCGTCAATCTTTCACTGTTCACCACTAGAGAACAACTTCACTCGTCTATTCGTCGTAAATTGGACCGCGGTTATCGCGAAAAACACGGAAAAACACGGTATGAAATTTACGAATGCGCGTTGTATGTACCGTACGGAACGGTGTTTCCAACTCAGATGAAATAATAATAATAATAATAATAATAATAATAATTGTTGTTGTTGTTGTTGTTTATTAACGACACTTTACACCTAAGGGTGCATTCGTGTCGGAAGAAAATTGGTTTCTATACTCGTATTAACATCTCATAATAATTTACAATTCAGTATTTTTATATTCGTTTGTACAAATTAGTTTCCTTGAGGAAGCTTAGCAGTTTGTCTTCGGTGTCCCCGTCGTTGCCTAGAGCCACTCGCAGGCTGGTCGAATCGATGTTGTGCATCCTTCTAGCATCGTCGTGTTTTCGGCACTGAAGAATTATATGACGTACATCTACGGTTACCCCGCAGCAGTCGCAAACTGGTGGGGTTTCTCTCTTCAAAAGGAAGTCGTGCGTCAATCGGGTATGCCCTATTCGCAACCGGGTGAGCACTCGTTGATCAGCCGAACTCTCGCGGTCAGTCCACTTTACCGTATCGAATTTTATTTCGCGAAGCTTCACTTCAGTGGATGCAGACCATCGACGGTACCAGTGATTTCGGATAGCTGATTTTGCCTGATTGTTGGCGTCTGCTCCCGGAATGGCTATTTGCAAAGGGGCATTACCCCTGGCTTCTCCTGCGAGGCGGTCTGCCTCTTCATTCCCGCGAATTCCAGCGTGTCCTGGAATCCAGCACAGATTGATTGGACGATGTCGTATCATGGTTTCAATCTCCTGGATCCACGGATGCTGGGACGTGCCAGCTTCAATTGCCGATAAACAACTGGCTGAGTCTGTCATTATTAGCAGATCGTTGGAAGTGTAGTACGAAGTTACCGCTGTTTTAATTGCAAACGCCTCGGCTGAGAACACGCTGCACTGTGGCGGAAGACCAGTCGACTGCTGGAGATGTTCTCCAAACATTCCCGCGCCTACTGCGTCGTTGTCTTTCGATCCGTCAGTATACACAACCGTTGAGTTGCTGAAGCGAGCATTCAGGAGCTCCTGAACGACAGGACGGACCACCTCAGAGGGATCTCCGGCATTCACACTTCTTTTGATATCCCACACGACGTGGGGCTTGGGCTCGTACCACTTTCGGGTGGCTAGTCGCGTTCGAGTACAAATATTTGGTAAGGGCATTCCGATCACCTCTGACAGTTCTTCGGAAGCTCGACGTACTAGTGGGAGATCCGCATTATCTCTGCTTTTTTCCAACAAACGGATGGACAATCGGGTTATGCTTTGGAGAACGAGGAGATCAAATGGTAAGGTGCCTGCTTCGGCCATGATGGCTAAGATCGGACTTGTAACGAATGCACCAGATGCAAATCTTACCATTCTGTTGTAGGCGGGCGCGAGAGTTTTGGTGACGACATCTCCGCCCCGACTAACGAGTCCCATCCCATACAATAGTCGCGAAGTGACAATGGCGGAGCCGATTTGTAACAAAGAAGTCCGTTGACCATGAAAAGATGCTGGATTTTGTTGCTGATATCGTGAATCCAACACTTTTCGCCCATCTATGAACGGCTTTTACTGCTGACTGTAGTTTCCGATAGAGTGGTTGTTCTTTTTTGCCCCGCACTACAAGAAGGATGTCATCGGCGTACAATAGCACTGTCACGGTATTCGGAACCACCCGGAAGATAGGTTGGATTGCTACGAGGAATAGGGTAACTGAGAGCACAGAACCCTGTGGTACACCATTTTCCAGCGGCAGCTTGCGCGATAAATGCCCATCGACGTTTACCTGGAACGTTCGCTCTGAAAGAAAGCTAGTGAGCATGTTTATCATGTTTCCGCGTATCTGCCACTTTCGTAATGTTCGCAGGATGCCGTATCTCCAAGTGGTGTCGTACGCCTTAGCCAAGTCAAGCGATGCTATCAGACAGTGCTCGTCACGGTCGGGTAATGTCCTCTCCAACTCCGCAAAATATGTGTCAGTACCTCGGCCGGATCTGAAGGCATGTTGTCGAGTGTCTAGCCGCCCGTTCGATTCAAGCTCGGTAGTTAACCGTCGATTCACCATCCGCTCGAATACCTTCGCCATACAGCTCGTTAACGTGATCGGTCGGAAAGCAGATGGACCTGTGTCGCTCGAATTCGGCTTTGGGATTGGCACAATAATTCCAGTTCGCCAACAGGATGGAAATACGCCACTGCGCCAAACCCTGTTGAAAAGCTCCAATAAAGCAGTTTTCACCGACAATGGTAGTCGTTGTAGCATTGGATAGCCGACTGAATCCGGACCTGTAGAATTACTTCGTCCTCTGTCGAGCGCCCATACAAGCTCATTCAAAGTGAAGTCGGAGTTATAGATGCCGTCGGTCTCGGGTGAAAAGTTGAAACGGTTTCGTTCGGCCTTTTCCTTCTCAATTTGAAACGAAGGAGGGTAGCTGGATGTTGCCGATATTGCGCTGTAATGCTCTGCTAGTTCTTCAGCCACTTCTTCTGCATTATCCGTGTAGCCAGCTGAACGTTTAATGACGGCTGGGCGATGCTGACGTTTTCCTCTTAATGCGTTCACTGTCTGCCACATTTCCGATGCAGTGGAGTTTGGGGATATTTTCGCGACGAATTCCTCCCACGATCGTTGTTTGGCATCACGGATTGATTTTCTTGTTGCTGCCCGCGCTTCCTGAAAGCTTTTCAGTGCTTCAGGTTTTCGTGGGTCCTCCATTTCGATACGCTTCAGTGCTCTGAGTGCTTTTCTTCGACTTTTTATGGCTGCTTTTACCTCCGGACACCACCAAGGAACTGCCTTAGGTCCGACCTTTCCGCTGCTTCTGGGTATTGCAGTGTTTGCTGCAGTGATCAAATGATCGACAAAACGGTCGATTGACATTTCGACGCCCGGTTGTATGGCGTTGGCGGTCAATCGTTCGTAAGCTGTCCAGTCCGCTTGGTCATAAATCCATTGTCGCCTTTTTGTTGGAACATGTGAGAACCCGGGGATGGAAACGGTTATTGGCAGGTGGTCACTGTTATAGGTATCTGGAAGCGTTCGCCAGGTGAATTTCGAGGCCACAGTAACGGAGCAGATTGACAGGTCGATAGCTGAAGTAGCACCGGTGGCTGGGTCGACTCGTGTATGCGACCCATTGTTAAGTATAACTAGGTGTTCTTCCAACGTTTTTTCTGCGATGAATTGACCTAGTGCGGACGATTTGTTGGATCCCCAGCATATGTGATGAGCATTGAAGTCACCTAGCACTAACATAGGACGTGGGAGCTGTTCGAGGAGGTCACATAGTTTTTCTTGGCACTGTTGGGTACTGGGAGGAATGTATATTGATACCACCGTCATTTGCTGTGGTAGTTGAACCCGAACTGCGATCGCTTGGATATCCTTATCGACGTCAATCCGCTCAAAGGGCACTCCATCCCTAATGGCCAGGCCCACTCCGTGTTGCCAGTGTCGACAGCTACCAGTCTGAAGCAACAGAGTATAGTTCTTGCCAATGAAGTCGGCTGGGATCACTCGATTGTCCACTTTGGTTTCCTGTAGTGCTATTAGGCTCGGTTCGTATTCAGTGATGAGCTGTTTAAGCTCGCTGACATTGGTTCGCAGCCCCCGAATGTTCCACTGAAGTGCGAAACATCTACTATCTCGTCTGGCGGAAGTCGTTGACGAAGACGATGATAAAGACGAAATAGACCTTCGATGTCCAGCTGGCACGTTGCGTGTGCTGATATCCACGGAACGATCGGTACTCTGGTACTGGTTGTGATGTTGCGATGTATCTTCGCCGGCGGAAAGCCAGGAGGAGAATTGCGAGGACTGTATATCAGGGAGGTAGGGACAGTCCTCTTCCCCCCGGTCGATCCCTTCATTATGAAGTGGGGAAGCTACTTTCTTCTCTTCTTCACCAAACCGGTTACTCGTTGGACTCGAACTGGTAACATCTGCAACAGAGGAAGCAGCAGCAGCATTTGCGCGTAGATGAAGCGATATTGGACTGACCTGTGGGACGTCTAGCCCCACAGTGCCAGCCGCTGTCGAAACAACTACACGATTTCTTCCAGAACTACCGACAGCGACCGGCACTGGGGAAAGACTTTGTGTAGTTTTAGTGGATTGCTTCTTCGACGATCGGGTTGCTGATTCGTTGTGGTATAGTCTTGTCGATGTGCCTTCTCCGGGTGAAAGCAGCGGTTGGTGCCAAGGTTCAGCAAGAACAGTGTTGCCAACCGGATCTGTAAAAACGTTTAGCGCAGCAGTATCTGTGAAAGGGTTAGCAGACTTGGAACTGACCTGAGATAGGTCCAGCCCCACAGTGCCAACCGCTGTCGTACAAACTACACTATCATGTTCAAAAACACCGACTGCGATCGGCACTGGGGAAGGACTTCGTGTAGTTTTCGTTGATTGCTGCTTCGACGCTAGAGTTGCTGAGCCAACGTGGAACATTCCTGTAGATATGCCTTCTCCAGGTGAAAGCAATGGTTGGTTCCAGAGATGTATGGGTACGGTGATGTTAGTCGACTCTGTAAAGGAATTTAGCGCAGCAGTATCCGTAATAGGTTTGGCAAAGTCAGAACTGACCTGTGGAGGGTCAAGCCCCGCAGTGCCAACCGCTGTCGTACAAACTACACTATCATGTTTAAAAACACCGACTGCAGTCGGCACTGGGGAAAGGCTTCGTGTAGTTTTGCTGATCTCCTTCTGTTCGTCGCTCGGGATTCTTTTGTTTACTGGTTCGCAAGTTGTAGTGGTGAAATCGGTGTTCCTATCGGCCACAGAGGTGAATTCACTATCAACGGGTTGGGGTATGACGGCCCGGATAGTTCCTTCATCCTGCTGTACTTGCGTTGGAAGGAGTACTACACTTTCCTCTCTTCCAAACCGATCTATCTCGTGGTCAGTATTCGTGCGTGGGTTGTCGTTGGTATCCAAACGTTGATGAAAATGAGAATTATCGAAGAGGCTGGCTAGGAGGCGTCTCGGTAATCTCAATTTCATCGTCTGAATATTCCATAGTTTCGTTGGTGGTAGTGGCAGCGGTTCTTTTTGGTGGTGGGCTTAGGTTATCCGGTGAGGTTGTCGTTGGTTTGCTGAACGGGGTGTGTTGTTTCTGTGGTCTTCCTCGTTTTGAGTCCGTAGTTATCGCTGGTGAGTTGTTCCTGGATCTCGTCACAGGCCGGATTGGTTGGCTCGTTTGCTTCTGATCTTTGTTGTGTTGTGGTTTTTCTTGGCTGGCGGACTGTTGTTTCATCTGATGGATGTACGCCAACATTTGCTCGATTTTTTCGTCTTTTCGTTTGGTCTCCGCCAGAAGTTTTGCGATCGTTTCGTCCTTCTTCTTCATTGCCAGTTCCAACTCTTTCAGCTTGCTAAGGATCTCATTCGGTTGTGCTGTGGCCTGAGCATAGCTGCCTTTACTTAGATGTTCCGCTCGTTTGCGTGCTTCCGGGAATGTTAGATTGTCGCGTACTTTTATTTTTATGACCTCCATTTCTTTTTTATAAACAGGACATTCGCGGCTAGTTGGTTGGTGATCGCCTTCACAATTCCGACAGTACGCCGTTTCTTTGCATTTATCTTCGCCGTGTTTATCTTTCGAGCAGTTAAAACATCGCTGGGGACCAGGACATCGAACGCGTGTATGGCCGTAGTTGAAGCATCCATAACAAAGCATCGGGTTCGGGAAGTATGGGCGAGTAGGAACGTGAAGCAAACCGATCTTTATGTATTCCGGATATGTGGTCTTGCAGAAGGTCAATATTAGCGCTGGCGTATTTACTCTATTCTCGGCTTCCTTTCGTGTAATTCGCTGTACACGAATCACTCCCTGGCTTATGATTTCCTGTAAAACATCCTTCTCTTCCATATGAATCAGATCGTAGCAGGAAATTACGCATCTGCTTACGTTCAGATTCGGATGGGCTTCAACCACTACTTCAGTGCCGTCAATGAGCTGGTTCATTTTCTGCAACTTAGCAACTTGGGCGGGGTTCCGAACTCGAAGGGTATACCGTGTCCCTTGAGCTTCGGTATTCGCACCTTCGATTGGACCTCCAGCGGCAACCTCAACCGATTTTCCAATGATAAACGGGTTTCTTGGCAAAGGTACACCGTCTTTACCTGTCAGCTGCAGAAACGTCAATTCGCCGAATTTGTTCGTCGGGTCCATATACTCCGGTAATCTTCTTTTGCTTGACCCTCCCGGGTCACCGCTACTAGCGGCCGCCATCTTGGATCACACCACCAGACGTTGGAAACTGCTATGTGGCACGGTCACCCGATACCAACCCCAAATGGACAAAAAGGTGAAGAAAAGGAAAGATCTTACCTTATTTGCCCCTTCAACGTCGACTTTTTCGAAGTGTTCCCACACTTTTGGGACACACTGTAGGTGAGCAGTGTCGCTACTGCTTGTTTTCCACTTCTACACAGCCAAGAGAAGCGAACTGAATGAATTTCGCCAAGAAAAAACGCACTTAATGGATTCCGCCCTTTTTATTGTTCCAACTTTTTTGGTACGCACTGTAACGTCCAAATTTTTTAATACGCACTGTATTATACTCAACTACCACCAAATAACAAGTCAAAAAATTTTTTTCCAAATTTTCCAAAACTTTTCACGTTTTTTACGTCTTCAAAAATATCTCCCGTTCAGGGCACCGTCACTCTCACGACTGGCATCTACAGCAAGTGAATGAACTGGCCGGGCAGCCACGCGGGTAGGCACAGCGATGGCTGTTTGTTTGTTTATAGCACCGCGTGGGCAAAACTAAAAATTCACTTTTTTCAGCCGTTTCTTCACCGATTTGCGTCAATCTTTCACTGTTCACCACTAGAGAACAACTTCACTCGTCTATTCGTCGTAAATTGGACCGCGGTTATCGCGAAAAACACGGAAAAACACGGTATGAAATTTACGAATGCGCGTTGTATGTACCGTACGGAACGGTGTTTCCAACTCAGATGAAATAATAATAATAATAATAATAATAATAATAATAATAATAATAATAATAATAATAATAATAATAATAATAATAATAATAATAATAATAATAATAATAATAATAATAATAATAATAATAATAATAATAATAATAATAATAATAATAATAATAATAATAATAATAATAATAATAATAATAACAGCAACACAGTTCGGCCGCATCTGTGTTGATTTTTGCTGGGCACCGTCACTCATCACTAAATCGCACAGTAGGTATAGGCTATTGTTATATGGACTGCTTGTGTGATAGGCACCGATTGATTTTTAGGTAGAATTGACTGTTTCACTTGCGCGGGACGATTTTTTGCTTCTGCTCAGGGCGAGATATGAAGACAAACTGAACGCGGCAAGTTAACTCTGTAAATAATACTAAAAATTTCTATTCCATAATTTTCAGTTCAGCAATTCGAGAGTGCACACCGCAAGCCATGAAAAATAGACTACATTGTGAAGCGATGGTCACTATTTATTAAAAAAATCACGGTTAAATAAAAAATTAAACTATTAAAAAATTTCAAATAGTTCATAATATTCACAAATTTATTAGGAAAAATTGTTTAATAAGCTTTCGTAATATTGTGTAGGAAAAAAGCTGAAAATTTCAGTATTTTCTCTATCTGCAACATATAAACCCCTAAGTATACCAATTAATTGGTATACGAATTGGAATAGGTTCGCCAAATTTTGGAAGAAGTATATAAAATTACCCCATTGAAAGCTACCTAAAAATTGTTGTAGTTCGATGCAATAAAAAAAATCCCCAAAAATGAAATATACCTATTAATGTGAAACACAGTGAATAATACATACAATGAACACCCATTTTTATCAATCTCATGGTGTATTTTAGGCTGACAAAATGGGGACATTGACTAAATCGGGCAGTTTTTTTTCTTTATAATAAACTGAATCTGTTAAAATATTTTTCCCGTCCCTTGATGTAGTCTGATAACTATTTCTGATTATGATGAACTTTCTATTTTTGCATATTTCCATCTTCATGATAAGGAAAACATGCTCAAGAAAGGATTTACTCAAAGTCAGTCTTGTTCGTCTGCTAGAGCCCATCAAACATATGTTCATATTTGGCTGATAAAATCGGGGTTTCAATGTATTATAATAGATATTCAGCATTCGAAGAAGTTTCTTGTGAACGAGTGTAGAACGACTTTGTTTCTACTTACTTGAAGTCAGCGGCGTAGCCAGAAATTCGGTTTGGTGGGGGTTTGGTGAAAATCTATCATACTGTCCAAACAGCATAATTCCGAAACCGTAATTTTTGAAGTTTTAAAATTATGCAGAATTAATTTTTCAGAAAATAGTAACAGTTCGTGTCTTTAGCGAATTTGTTGAGACTTTATTGTAGTCATGAATATTAACCTGAGAAAATTCACCATAAATACTTCTTGGACGATATACCGTCAAAATTATTTTATCAAATGATGCGCTGTTTAACGTTTGTAAAACTCATTGAAGATACTAAACCTCCGAAATTGGCGGTTTCAAAATGATGCTATCTTGACCTTAAATTACTGTTTTTAAACATTTGACCTATACATATAATTGGTCATACAACAAAAATCAAATGCTCATCAAAATCGATCAGAAACTGCTAGAGTCGAATGGAAATCGTCATTTTTCATAAATTTCTCTCTACATTCGGAAAGTGTTATCCTCGTTATTAATCATATTACGTTTTCGTCTTAACTCGATGCATTCCCAAAGTAAAAATCTATTTTAATCCACCTAGTGGTGCAATTGTGCTTGTCTCTTTTGTCCAGACTACGATTTCATGGCTGGTTATGTTCAATGCAATGGTGGAAATGAATATTACATGTTCAGTATGATTTGCACATACATACAATGGATCGACAGCCACGATCTTGAGATACTACGTGATACTGAAACATCGCTTGAAACCAGCGGCGGATCATGGAGAAAGATCCGGGAGGTCCAGGTCCTGCCGAAAATTTTCAACTTGTTAAGAAATTTTAAACTTGTTTTAATTTTAAAGTAGCAACCCCTCACTGCATACTCCCTCCGGGCCGGTATGATTGACGATTTTTAGAGTGATTGCATAACCTTTCTATATGAGAAAGGCAAACATGTACCAAAGTCCAAAAAAGTCATTTTTTGTCAAATATCTCAATGTTTTATGCATTTTAAAGTCATTTGGCATCAAAAATACAAATTTGACTTTGAAAATTTTTCATTTCAGTTTATATGCGAATTTGCTGTGTGGTTGCATTCTTCAACTCGTAACTCCGGAACCGGAAGTCCAATCAATAAAAAATTCAATAGCAGCCGATGGGAAGGTTTTACCTTTCATTTGTGACTAACTTTGAGCAAATCGGTCCAGCAATCTCTGAGAAACAGAGGTCACTTTTTTCCACATACACACACAGACATTTTCCGATCTCGACGAACTCAGTCGATTGGCATATGACACTTGGCCCTCCGGGTCGGGATTAGATTGACGATTTTTAGAGTGAATGAGTTGTTCTATGTTTCCTAGACATTAAATCAATTTTAACTTCGCTTCCTATTAAATAAAGACCCTTATTACAGTACATCTCTACAAAAACGAGCTCAATTTGAAAATAAATCTGAGGATTAGAGGATGAGAGGATGAGAATTCCAGATTAGAGGATGAGAGGATGAGAATCAATCATTACAGAACTCTGGAATTTTCTATTAGAATGTTTTCAGGCAGGAATTTGATATTGATGCTATTAGACAACTGTGAAATCAAGACCAATAGATCAGTTACATATCAGGACCCCATTCCGACAATTTATCAAAAATCCTCATGATGTTTACAACAACAGGCTATCAATCTACGGATTAGATAATTGTTATTGTAATATTGAATTAAATCAGTCAGCATCAATAAATTTTCAACTTCAATCCAATTTTTTTTTTGGGTGTGGTGGGGGGTGGGCGTTGTATGGTGTTGAACCTCAAAACCTTCTCGTTACTACGCCGTTGCTTGGAGTTATTTATTTCGCTTGTCATTTTCCGATATGTTTCAGATCGATCCGATGGACATAAGTTAGAAAAATTGCAATCAGAAGGTTCGCACAAATGAACATTTTTGCACTGATAAGTTATCAAGTTCCTTTCAGACAACTTGGAAGTGTTCGGTGATTATTTCTAGCGGTTGTAGATAGAAAAATGAAATACAAAATTCGTTTTATCGAAATAATGTTTGGCTTATTTCAATGGATTATTACTATATTGAACAATAAATAGGCGACAAAGAGTAATCCAAAAACAATAAGCCATAGCTTTTAAAGTATTCAAAATAGATATACGAAGGCTTCAGTAAAGTTATTCGCAAAAGTAAGAGCTACAAATTTGCTGAAGGCATCATTTCGATATAATCACTTCCAAGAAAATTTGTAAAAACATCTCACTCATAGGGGGATTAATCAGCAAAAGCACAATACCAGAAGAAAGGGCATATTGCCTCCATTAAATTCTCCGAAGATACTATTGACCTAAAATAAGCCGTTTTGGTGTTAATAATAGATTACATGTTTTTGGTCATATTTCTGGCAATGGGAAATGATAAAAATCTTTCGTCCGCATTTAATGTTAAATATCTCTTTTGATAATAATCCGATTTCAACAATCTATAGCTTGTTCGAAAGGTATTCGTTAAAGCTGTCTAAACGCATATGAATTGTTAATCTATATTATCAATTTCGGCAGATAATTCAAAAAACTGCAAAAAACGCCATTTTTACGCATTCAAGCATTCATATCTTGGAAACTAAACATCAGAATCAAAAACAAATTAATAGCATTCTTACTGTTTTTAGTTCTTTCATTTAAAATTGGTTTAGATAAAATCGGTTCAGCCATTGCTGAGAAACACGAATGAGAATTTGTCCGTTACATACACACACAAACACACACACACACACATACACACAGACAGACATTGTCCCAAATCGTCGAGCTGAGTCGATTGGTATATAAGACTCGGCCCTCAGGGCCTGGGAAAAAATCTTGAAAGTTTGAGTGAATTCTATACATTTCTTTTATAAGAAACTAATTAATACCTATCGCGCGTCGCTGCGATTTTCCACTAAATAGAAGGAAAACACAATTTGTTCCGTAGCGCCATCTGGCGGGCAGATAATCCCCAACCAATAGCACACAAACACGCTCAATAATAAGGGCCTACTGTGTATAAATTTTTACGGAGATCGCTTAAGCCGTTTGGGAGTCTATAAATCATATACATACAAACTTTGACTTTTATATATATATACTAGCTAATACCCATCGCGCGTTGCTGCGACACTCTGCGAAATAGGAGGAAAACACAATTTATTCCAAAGCACCATCTGGCGGGCAGATAATCTCCAACTAATAGCACACAAACACGCCCCATACCAAATACCTACTGTGTGCAAATTTTTACGGAAATCGGTTAAGCCGTTTGGGAGTCTATAAATCATATACATACAAACTTTGACTTTTATATATATAGATAGATAGATATAGATATAGATATAGATATAGATATAGATATAGATATAGATATAGATACAGATATAGATATAGATATAGATATAGATATAGATATAGATATAGATATAGATATAGATATAGATATAGATATAGATATAGATATAGATATAGATATAGATATAGATATAGATATAGATATAGATTAGGGTGTCCCAAAATGACATCATGTTAAAAAAGTCATCGGGCTCACTTCTTAAATGAAAGGTTAGGGTAT